>NC_091460.1:35518052-35753052 GCF_027789765.1 Dendropsophus ebraccatus | reverse complement strand
AAGCTCCATTTACTTCAATGGAACTGAATTTCAAAACCCCACCCAAACTGGAGACAACAGTAGGGGGAAAGTGGCCATGTTTTTGTAGAGCTGGATAACCCCTTTAAGAATTATGTGCCATTTAATAACATAGGTGCAAGTCTTGCACTCCTTGTCGTACCAAAAACAATGGTCCAAATATAACATTATTACATAGGCTCTATAATATTTTTAGGCTTCTGTCATATACAGCAGCCGTCACAGTGACACCTAAAGGAAAAACCTGGTACTGCACTCCAGAATGGGTCACATAATTTATGTTCATACCAATAGTTTCCGGTAATCGTAGCCTAATCTATGAAGCTGTAATAGACTTTTCATTCGCTCATGCCTTTTGGACGCATTGGCTTGTAGGTTATACTTGTATCCTGAGAACAGCTATAAAGCTGCAGGTTGTCTCCAGACTCGGGTCATGCTATTTGGACGCTATAGGCATTTCATGTAAGAAAATATTTACATTACTGCGAGCCTTTCCAGGATTTTATGGAGTGAGCAGCATATGCATTAGAAATCCATGCATAGTTACTGGCTGAATTATATCTATAGACAGAGAAGGAACAGACTATTTCATGACTAGGTATAAAAAAACTTGCACTAAAAAGACATATAGTATGGGGGTTGAATCCAGCCTGGACCCCATTTGTATATGGTTGGTTTGTTCTTCCTATATTTTCCCTGATTTCCTCTAGATTCTCCAATCTCTTCCATTATACAAAACTTAACGTTAACGTTATTTTTCGCCTTAGAGTACAAAGGTGCATAGGGACAAAACTGAGAACCACAATTGGGCATATATTATTGGAACAACAACATAAGGGCGGCAATTAAAAGATATCACAACTCCAGTGTATCTTTAGGATTATAAAAAAAAATGGCTGCTTTCTGTCTAAAACAGTGCCTCCGCAGGTTGCATGCTGCATTGCAGATCATACAAATTTATTTGGTATGGAATTAAAGGGGTACACCAGCGATTTTTTTTCCCCCCCTTCAAATTAACTAGTGTCACAAAGTTATACAAATGTTTAAATTACTTCTATTAAAAATCTCAGCTGCTGTATGTCCTGCAGGAAGTGGTGTATTCTTTCCAGTCTGACACAGTGCTCTCCTGTCCATGTCAGGAACTGTCCAAGACAGGAAAGGTTTTCTATGAGGATTTGCTACTGCTCTGGACAATTCCTGACATGGACAGGAGATGAGGCACTGTGTCAGACTGGAAAGAATGCAGAACTTCCTGCAGGACATACAGCAGCTGATAAGTACTGGAAGACTAAAGATTTTTTAATACCTTTGTATACCTTTCTGACACCAGTTGATTTGAATTTCCGCTTTAAGCTGCTATATAACCTATAACCTCCCTTCTATTTGCCAAAAACATTACAGTTAGCTGGCCTTAGAGTACATGTATGCCTATGGATGAGATTGGGAAACCCAACAGGCATATGTTGACCACATAATTAAGTTGTGATCCATTCCACACTATACTCTGACAATCTACACTGTCTGGGTTAGGGATCGCCCCACTGTGTTTATTCCCGGATCTGCACAGCTCTCCTATCACCGCACTATGAGAAATAAACAGAGCGATACTACACACTGAAGCATCCCGTCCTTGGCAGGGAGATAGAGGGTTAGAGCTGCAGGGTGGAACATGTCTATCTCCCTCCAAGGACAATCTCAGGAAATCTTTGTTTTTATAGAAAGACCTGGGACGAGCTTCTTCACAAAGCACAATAATCCATTTAAGGTGGTGTTGAGATACGAGTTTCCTAAACAATTTGTATGTGGATTATGACTCTCTTGGAAAAGGATCAGGGAAGACCTTGAATAAATAAGATTTGCTTCTAGGACTTTAGGGAGGAATCCTTTAGATCTCGATACCCTATGACTTCATAGGAGACTAGGGTACCAATAAAACCAATAAAAGGGAAGGTGTACCATAGAAGTGACTGTGACGGGCCTGGAACAAGATAGTAGAGTCCCAATTTGCAAAGAACAAATCTGCCTGTGGCATAGCAATAGTGCACAAGGTAGGGAGCGTTCCTATGGTGTCCCAGTGGACAGAGAATACACTGGCTTGTTAATGGGAGTCATCCCATTAAAATCTTATTTATATTTAATTTTTTTTTTTGTATTTAAAGGACAACTCCAGGGAAAAGTTTTTTCCCAGTAATTGAAACACATTACAAAGTTAAATAACTTTGTAATATGCTTCAATCACCTATCTGCCTCCCTTCCCTGTCTTTTTCCCCCCTCAACCCCCCACCAGGAAGTGAAGTAAACTCATTTGTACCTAATGACTGTTGACCACAGGCTTTTCTGTGGCAGCCATTTTGTGACATTGACATCATCAAGAGGGAAACTGGTCTGAGCCCTGTTAGGCCAGCCTCCCTTTGTCAGATGACTCAGGTTGCTCAGCTCTGATTGGCTGAACAAGCTGTAAGCCATCTAACAGTTCTACAGAGTCAGTTAAATATCATAGGAGACAAAGTGCATCATGGGAAAGCCCAAACCAGGAAGTGAAGAAAAAATCAAGACACCAACTGGAGCTTCAGTTCATTTTTTTTTTTTAATCAGCGCCGGAGTTGTCCTTTAAACTTATGTTTAAAGATGCCTATCACACCAGCTATTCCAGAAATAATGTTAGTATATCGCCACCTGCTGTTTCTTTTTACTACTGTTAGTGTGTCCACCTCAGGAACTTTTGAGGTGGAAACGCATGCTTGTTCTTGTTCTTCTCGCTCTTCTCCTCCATGTATGTGGAGTGATCCCTTGTGTGGTGAGCGGGATGCCCTTAAAACTTTCAGAGTCTGCTCTCTTTGGCCTAGGGGGAAAGTGTTATTATGTTTGCTTCGCATCACCTCTGACATCTACTGAGTCCACCTTATTGAATAGAAAAAGCAAGTGGCGCCATACTAATATTTATCCAGAAACATCTGGTGCTATGAGCATTGTTTTAGCAGGTGTAACTACAAAAAAATGTTCCCATCTGGGGTCTAAATGGAACTATAAGCAGAATTCATCCAAAATTACGTCTTGCAAAAACAGCACCACCCCTGTCCTCAGGTTGTGTGTGATATTACAATGCAGCTCTATTCACTTCAATGGAATTGAGCTGCAAAACCTGCACCCAACCTGACAAGAATATTTTTCTATTTTTTTTTTTTTTTTTTAGGAAATCTGTAAATTACTCCATACATGGCCACGAATAGATTATCATGGCTGTCCAGGCATGATGGGAATTGTAGTTTTGTAACAGCTGCGAGTTTTACACTTTGATCTAGGCACATAGACAATGGAGACATGTGCTCCATGACTCAGTCTCTTCTTCACATTCTGTGATGTGATGGCAGCAGGGCTACAAACAATCAAGACTTCTGGCTCTCACAGACCTGTAACTTCTTCTTTAAGAGTCTCCTCTTTCCTCCACTCATTACCTGTAGTAATGGCACCTGTTTAAACTTGTTAAAAAGACACCTGTATAAAAAGACACCTTGTATAAAAAGACACCTGTGCACACCCTCAAACAGTCAGATTCCAAACTCCACTATGGTGAAGACCAAAGAGCTGTCAAAGGACACCAGAAACAAAATTGTAGCCCTGCACCAGGCTGGGAAGACTGAATCTGCAATAGGCAACCAGCTTGGAGTGAAGAAATCAACTGTGGGAGCAATAATTAGAAAATGGAAGACATACAAGACCACTGATATTCTCCCTCAATCTGGGGCTCCACGCAAAATCTCACCCCGTGGGGTCAAAATGATCACAAGAACAGTGAGCAAAAATCCCAGAACCATGCAGAGGGGCCTAGTGAGTGAGCTGCAGAGAGCTGGGACCAATGTAACAAAGCCTACCATCACATCAGTAACACACTATGCCGCCAGGGACTCAGATCCTGCAGTGCCAGACGTGTCCCACTGCTTAAGCCAGTACATGTCCGGGCCCATCTGAAGTTTGCTAGAGAGCATTTGGATGATCCAGAAGAGTATTGGGAGAATTTCCTATGGTCTGATGAAACCAAAGTGGAATTGTTTAATAGAAACACAACTTGTCGTGTTTGGAGGAAAAAGAATACTGAGTTGCATCCATTAAACACCATACCTACTGTAAAGCATGGGGGTGGAAACATCATGCTTTGGGGCTGTTTCTCTGCAAAGGGGCTAGCTACTGATACGGGTACATGAAAGAATGAATGGGGCCATGTATTGGGAGATACTGAGTGCAAACCTCCTTCCATCAGCAAGGGCATTGAAGATGAAACGTGGCTGGGTCTTTCAATATGACAATGATCCAAAGCACACCGCCAGGGCAACGAAGGAGTGGCTTGGTAAGAAGCATTTCAAGGTCCTGGAGTGGCCTAGCCAGTCTCCACATCTCAACCCTATAGAAAACCTTTGGAGGGAGTTGAAAGTCTGTGTTGCCAAGCGACAGCCCCAAAACATCACTGCTCTAGAGGAGATCTGCATGGAGGAATAGGCCAACATACCAACAACAGTGTGTGCCAACCTTGTGAAGACTTACAGAAAACGTTTGACCTCTGTCATTGCCAACAAAGGAGATGTAACAAAGTATTGAGATGAAATTTTGTTACTGACCAAATACTTATTTTCCACCATAATTTGCAAATAAATTCTTACAAAATCAGACAATGTGATTTTCTGGATTTGTTTTCTCATTTTGTCTCCCATAGTTGAGGTCTACATATGGTGTCAATTACGTCTGTACGCCTCTCATCTTTTTAAGTGGTGGAACTTGCACTATTGGTGACTGACTAAATACTTTTTTCCCCACTATATTAACACCCTCCATCCCATGCAGATTCATCTGTATCTGTGACAACTCCCTTGTGCATCAGTATAGTATTTAGGCATCTCTGTGCAAATAGTATTCCCCATTTTAGGCACCTCCATGTAATATTTCCGAAGTAGTGTCGCCCATGCTAGTCCCCCTCCCCCCCACCTGAGAAGGTAGAGTCCCCCATTTAGTTGTCATCCCATATATGTAATCCCCATGAAGTAGGTAATCCCCTTGTTTGCCCCCCCCCCCCCCCCCCCCCCCCAATAGGTAGTATGTCCCTTGGTGTAGGCATCTCCCTGTAGGTAATCCCCATGCTAGCCACCCCAGTAGATATCCCTCCCAGGGCCCGGGACAGTCAGTCCACAAAAGTTTAAATCCTGAAAAAACTCTAATGATGGAAGAATATAAAAAATTACAGCTCTTAGGGGACAGTACAGCTTAGTCTCCAGACTGATGCATTCTAACTGTACTGATGCATAGTAGAAAAACCTCAGTTATGAAGAGTAATAGTGGTATAAGAGCAAGATGGCACTCTGTAATGGGGTGGTGCTCGTAGTAGGCAATAGTCCAAGCATGTAGTAAAAGAGTATCCTGGCCAACACCAATTCTTTGTGTTCTTTTATTAAAGTGTCACATCATACAGGTACAAGTAAGGAGGACACGTTTCAGCCTGTGGCCTTCATCAGCTTCATGATGCTTACTTGTACCTGTATGATGTGACACTTTAATAAAAGAACACAAAGAACTTGGTGTTGGCCGGGATACTCTTAGGCCCCATTCACACGTCCGTGTCAGTTTTTACTGTCAGGAAATCCTGATCAGGAGGCCTCAAATGTCATCAGGAAAGTATCAGGATTTCCTGACAGTAATCCGTTTTTACCATCAGGAAACCATCAGGAAAAACCTTCAGGATTTCCTGATCAGAAGAAAAAAAGGGAGATGTAGTTCTGCAAACTGGATGGTCACAGTTTGCAGAACTACAACTCCCATAATGCCCGGCTGACAGGTCATGATGGGAGTTGTACTTCTGCAGCCTGTGGCCATCCAGGTTGCAGAACTACAACCCCCATAATGCCCGGCTGACAGGTCATGATGGGAGTTGTACTTCTGCAGCCTGTGGCTATCCAGGTTGCAGAACTACAACTCCCATAATGCCTGGCTGACAGGTCATGATGGGAGTTGTACTTCTGCAGCCTGTGGCCATCCAGGTTGCAGAACTACAACTCCCATAATGCCCGGCTGACAGGTCATGATGGGAGTTGTACTTCTGCAGCCTGTGGCTATCCAGGTTGCAGAACTACAACTCCCATAATGCCCGGCTGACAGGTCATGATGGGAGTTGTACTTCTGCAGCCTGTGGCTATCCAGGTTGCAGAACTACAACTCCCATAATGCCTGGCTGACAGGTCATGATGGGAGTTGTACTTCTGCAGCCTGTGGCCATCCAGGTTGCAGAACTACAACTCCCATCATGACCTGTCAGCAGGACATGGTGGGAGCTTTACTTCTGGGGGGAGGGGGGTGATCTCACCTGTCCTGGTTCCTGGTCTTCTGATCTCGAACCAGGAGTGAGGATGCAGCGGCGCCGCGGCAGGGGGGAGAGGGAGATCGGTGCTGCGAGGGGTCCGCTGATCCGAGGTCCGGGAGGGTGGGGGGGTGCCGCCGATGCCGCCGAGCGAGGGGTCCCGGCGAGTGCCGGTAATCTGAAGTCCGGGGGGGGGGGGATGGTGGGTTGGTGGGTTGGTGTTGCCGCTGCCCGAGGGGTCCGGGGGGGGCGATAATCTGAGGTCCGGGGGGGGCGCTGATCTGAGCTCCGGGGGGGGGGGGAAATCAGGCGCTGGGTGAGGGGTCCGGCCGCGCGGCACCAGGAAGCAGGAGGCCGGGGGAGTTGACCTGGACGGCAGCAGCAGGTGAACACAAGGAGGGAGGCCGGTGAGTTATGCGGGTGTTGGGGGGCGCAGGTAATCCGGAATCGCGGGCACTTTCCTGATGTACATCAGGAAAGTGCCCGTGATTCCGGCGCTTCCATAGACTTCTATGGGGGCGTCCAGGCCGGAATTCCGGACAAAAATAGGACATGTCCTATTTTTTCCGGACCTATTTTCCGGAACGGACACCCTTCCGGAAAAATACGGAAGGGTGTCCGTGACCAATTATAGTCTATGGGTCCGGAAATCCGTCCGGATTTCCTGATAGGAAATCCGGATGGTTTTTCCGGACGTGTGAAGGGGGCCTTACTACTTGCATGAAGAGTAATAGGTCTGTACTTTTTTTTGAGTCAATATTTAATGCCTCGTCTGTAAATTGTTTATCTATAAGCCAGTTAAACTATTTACATAAATATATACAAATATATATATGTGTGTGTGTGTGTGTGTGTGTATTGAGAGAAAAAAAACACTCAATACTCAAAGAGTTCAAGAATGTTCTTCCTAAAATATTAGAACAACAGCAACATTCATTTTTAATGTTAGTCAGACGGGCTGCAACTTTAAGAGTCATAAAAAGATAGCAGGCGCATGCCATAAAGAGGTTTATTGCGGGTCATAAAGATTTCAGCAGGGCCTGAGCTATCGACACAGTAACATACATAAATAGTATGAGCCTATTATCTGTTTATTGCGCACTAACGTCCACAGATACGGTTTCAGGCCTGTGGTACACTAGATCCGCGCCATAAAACAATTTACTTGGCACGCGTTGTGTTTTGCTTTCCTAGATTCCAGTAATGGACGGAATATGTTGCTCTCTGAACAGGTTAATGAGTATGGGGTTAGACAATACAGCTCAGGGTCTCATGTATGACTGGTTATATGGATTGGAACATAAAAGTTTTACTGCTTGCATACTACATGGATCATCACTGGGGGACATAAAAAGTAGGAGGGAAATATATATATATAAGTTATTTTTAATATTGCTTTTTCATCAGGACTTAGACTAGGCCTATAAATGGAAATCTTCTAAGGAAAAATTACATGGGACCAGAGAGTTGTGAGATATGGCCACATATATTTGATGTTGAGCTCTGGTTATATATGGATGCAATGATTTGTATAATTTTATCAACAACCTTGATTTCTGCCTTGAGCACCAATGTCAAGGATGGAACTTATCCTTTCAGCAACCTTGTACAGAAGGCTCAACTTCTAATTTGGCCTTCAGCCTCGTGGTGTTGACGTGCTAGCAGTCAGTCATCTTACCGTTACGAAATCTTGGTCACAGAAAACCTTGTAGAGGAAGAAAAAGGAAAGAATTTTTTTTGCTTCAGAGTCTTCAGGGGAGAGTTAAACTGGATACTAGTACTAGACAGTCAAGCAGCTAAGGATCATAGCCATGCTGCAAAGAGTCAATGGCCAACTCAGATGATGAGAAGAGCACCGTCTTTGTGTACGTTGTTCCCTAGAGGCATAAGATGAGGCTCCTGGGGCCCAATGCAATGAGCCTTGAGGGACACTGAGCATCCTTCTGCCATCATCCTCTTCAGCAGCCACAGCCCGCACAGTTCTGGGAGTCGGGTTGTGACATCACCATGTTATCCAGGAAGTGACATCACCATGTCATCCAGGAAGTGAAGCCTTGATGCAGTAGTAAGTGCAGGGAAAGAAGCACTTTATAAGCATTTCACGTAATAAGTGTATATTAGAGATTTGTATAACCTTTGGGGGGGCAATACAATACTTAAAGGGGTACTCCGGGCAAAATGTATTTTTTAATATGTAATTTCACAAGGAAAGTTATACAAATCACTAATATACACTTATTATGGGAAATGCACATATAGGGCAATTTCCCTCAATTTAGTACATCAGACAGGCTCACTTCTTTAAAAAAAAAAAATGTGACGTCATGTCTCAAGTGTATGCACCAGCAGGATGCGCATGTAGAAGTATAGAATTAGAATAGACGTAGATGAATCAGTGCCTTCCTGTGCTTGCAATGTCCCATCCCACTGCCTGTCTCCCTACGTGCTTTCCGGTCTTGATACACGCAGGGTCCCATGCAGCGGGGTGATCGCTCCTTATTTGCCACTCACTCGGCTGCAGAGGCCGTCCAGCTGCCCGACTGCTCACCCAGCCGCCTGGTCCCATACAGAAGCGCTCACCTTATCCTGGTGCCGGCGAGCTGAGCGCTCCTGCACCTCCTCCCACCACCTGCTTGTGGTCTATTAGCCCCCAACCCCTCACCCCGCCGCCCGGTTCCATCCAACAGCGCTCACCCGGTCCCGGTGCCAACGGGGTGAGTGCTCCTGCACCTCCTCCCGCCAGCTACCTGTGTTATGACCCCCAAGCCCTTATCCCGCTGCCCGGTCCCATACAGAAGCGCTCACCCCGTTCTGGTCCTGGTGGGGTGAGCGCTCCTGCACCTCTACCCGCCACCTGCCTGTGTGATAGCCCCCGAGCCCTCTACGCTCCTGCAGCTCCTCCAGGGCTACCAGCTGCCTGTGCCTGTGAGTCTCGGCGGCAGATACACAGCACCTCCGTGCCCCGCTGCGCCGGTGTATCTGCCGCCGAGACTTACAGAGGACGGGCACGGGCAGCTGCTGGCCGGGAGGAGCTTCAGGAGCGCTGAGGGCTCGAAGGCTATTACACAGGCAGGTGGCGGGTAGAGGTGCAGGAGCGCTTAACCCACCAGGACCAGGACGGGGTGAGCGCTTCTGTATGGGACGGTGGGGGTAAGGGCTTGGGGGTCATAACACAGGTAGCTGGCGGGGGGAGGTGCAGGAGCACTCACCCCGTTGGCACCGGGACCGGGTGAGCGCTGCTGGATTTAACCAGGCGGCGGGGAGGGGGCTTGGGGGCTAATAGACCACAGGCAGGTGGTGGGAGGAGGTGCAGGAGCGCTCAGCCCGCCGGCATCGGGATGGGGTGAGCGCTTCTGTATGGGACCAGGCAGCTGGGTGAGCAGTCGGGCAGCTGGACGGCCTCAGCAGCCGGGTAAGCGGCAAATAAGAAGCGCTCACCCCGCTGCATGGGACCCTTCGTGTATCAGGACCGGAAAGCACGTAGGGAGACAGGCAGTGGGATGGGACATTGCAAGCAAAGGAAGGGAGGGAAAGGCACTGATTCATCTACGTCTATTCTAATTCTATACTTCTCCATGTGCCCCCTGCTGGTGCATACACTTGAGACGTGACTTCACGTTTTTTTTTAAGAAGTGAGCCTGCCTGATGTACTAAATTGAGGGAAATTGCCCTATATGTGCATTTCCCATAATAAGTGTATATTAGTGATTTGTATAACTTTCCTTGTGAAATTACATATTAAAAAATACATTTTGCCCGGAGTACCCCTTTAAATAAAAATTTTCAACGGACCTCTCCTTTAAATATCTCAAATCAGGTATCATATTCATGTAGGTACTGCTAAAGAGTGGTGACCAAATGCTACATGGTATGGGCCATATGCCCAATTCATTATAATTGGGACGAGTCCCTATTGCAGTATCTTACTCTTATCTTGACATGTTAATTTTTAAACATTTTCTCATACAGATGTAATACTGAGAGTTTGGGTTTAGATAAACCCAAGTGGGCTCAAGGTCTGCTCATTTCTAATACCTGGATACGCAGCTTGAGGCTGGGTTCACACTACGTATATTTCAGTCAGTATTGTGGTCCTCATATTGCAACCAAAACCAGGAGTGGATTAAAAACACAGAAAGGATCTGTTCACACAATGTTGAAATTGAGTGGATGGCCGCCATTTAATGGCAAATATTTGCTGTTATTTTAAAACAAAGGCTGTTATATTGAAATAATGGCAGTTATTTACTGTTATATGGCGGCCATCCATTCAATTTCAACATTGTGTGAACAGATCCTTTCTGTGTTTTTAATCCACTCCTGGTTTTGGTTGCAATATGAGGACCACAATACTGACTGAAATATACGTAGTGTGAACCCAGCCTAAAGGAGAAGTCTGAAAGCCAGCAGTCTACAGGAGGAAGGGGGAAATTGATTACAAGTTGGAACGTATATCTCCTTGTGAGCGGCGGAACCAGCCTTGGGATCTCCGCCCCAAGTCAATTCCCCCTGAGTTATGATGACGTTGTGACTCGGGGGAAAAGGCCCTTTCCCTGCTAATGGACTGGCCGCACAGCCAATCAGTGACTGTAGCGGAGTCCCGCCCCAGTCACTGACTGGCTGAGCAGCCAGTCCATCAGCCGGGTTGTGACATGGACATCTCAAAGATCCCAGAGCCCGGAGAGGGTCCTGCGGTCCCGTGCCGGGAGAGATAAGTTACTACTTGTAATCAATCCCCACCCCTTGCAGGCTGACGGCTTTTAGAAATTGGCGGACTTCTCCTTTAGGGGTTAACCCTGACCTGGACCCCTTCTTCTTCTTCTGCTTCTAAATTACTTAAAAACAAGACGCCCTATAGATATCCAGACATGGCTTTCCAAGACTTTGAGGTATAGAGATATATAGCCCATTGATCCATAAATTCAGGGAAACCAAACTGTGCCTCTATTACAGATAAATTGGTCTCGTGATAATATAATTCTATGAAATCTTTGCAGCTTATTGTTATTTTATGCATTTATTTTGTAAATTAGTTCCTCTGGGCCTCGTATTAATCCCAGCCAAGACTCTTCACACGCAAAATTCAATCTGTAAAGTCGAACTTCCTTTACCTTGTGTGATATATAGGATACATACTAAATACTGGATACAGGATGGGAAATGATATGTAGTCCTAATCATCGTATAATAACACCTGGGGCACAGATGAGAGGCCGATACGTCTCCTAGGATTGTCAACATCAAGGGTAACTACTCCCCCTACTGTATAACTATTAGTCTATAATGGTTTGCTGCACAGTGTCTCCCCTCCCTGGACAAATTACATAATGGCTTATAAGAAAATCCTTCTATTTATTTTACCTCTTGCCTCTTTTTCTTGAATTTAAAAAAAATATTTTTAAGTACATGTTTCCCACAAACCTAGTAGGAGGAACCAAAAAGAAGTATATAGGGCATATAGGGTCAGTATTAGATTACGGCAACCCAGGAAAATATCCACATCCTAGAGTTTAATTTTACAATCCATTGTCGTCTAGGATAGTGAAAGAATTATTAATATATTCCCTGTTGGTCTAGAGGAGTGAAGGGTTCCAGGCAGAATAGGCATGATGGTAATTGCAGCTGGAGGGCCGTAAGTTCTCCATCCCTGCCCTAGTGGGTCATGGCAGAAAAAAATTCCCACTAATCTAAAATTACTATTAAAACCTTCACTCCCCTAGACCAACAGGGAGTTTATTATTAATCACTATCCTAGAAAAACAGGAAATGTATTATTAATCCTTTCATTGTCCTAGACTACAATGTACAGTAATTCTATAGCACCCTAGGCCACCACAACATTTACAATTATTGACTTCATTACACTAGACCATCAGGGATGTATTATTATATTATTAATCTTTTCACTAGCTCAGACCATTAGGTATATAGGGCTTTTACAATACATTTTTTTCACTACCCTGGATCATCAGGGAGCCAGTGCATTTACAATCAATCCTCTCATAACCCCAGACCACCAGGAAATTATTAATAATTGTCTCATAACCCTAAATCACCAAGAAAATAAGGCATTTACAACTAATTATTCCACTACCCTTGACCACAATGGAATTTACTAGTCGTCATTTCATTACGCTCGACTACCAGAGAATTTTTTATTTTCCCTTTTACTACCCTAGACCACCAGTGAATTTACAGTATTATTACTGCCCTCACTACCATAGACCTCTATGGTTTTTCTAATTAAACTTTTTAGGGCTCCAGATCACCAGGACATTTATCCTTAATTGTGTTACTACCCTAGACCACCAGGAAACCAGGGTATTTACAATTTATCTCTTTTCCATCCTAGATCACTTGGAATCGACCACCCTAGACCACCAGGGAATTTATCATTAATGTTTTATCTATCCTGGACTACCATGCATTGTAAATTTAAACTCTTAAGGCCATATTTAAACCCTTTTCAACCCTAGATCACTAGGGAATATATTATTAATCATTTTACCACCCTAGACCACCAGGGAATGTGTTCTTAACCCTTTCATTACCTTAGACTACCAGGGAAAGTATTATGAATCGTTTTTATTACACTAGGCTACCAGGGTAAATGTAAAATGAATATCTTCACTATATAACAAGTCTATGTAGTATGCATGCCCAGTAAGTAACCCGAATGTGCTCTTGACGCCTTTACTCTCCTAGACCACCAGGGAAGCAGTGCATTATGAAGAACTAGAAGACGGTATTTATAGAAATCTTATTTTATATGCCAACATCTAGCCTAGAATGCCATTATATAGCCAGCATACCTAACAATAAAGGCTTCAATGAGCTATATGACTCCAAAGTTGAATAAATCATTAATATATCTGTCTTTGCGGATTCGTATATTTCCTGGAAACTACGTCACTGAGAACAGTCCAGATAAAGAAACATTAATGGAAATTCAAGACATTATATTTCTCCGGCTTACAAGCTACCAAGTATCGGGATGGAATCGCAGAGCTCGGGAGCACAGCTTAACCACAAGTCACTAGTGAATATGATACACAATGTGTTTCCCAGTCTGATGATCCCCGGCTGACAACTACCAGTTCATCCATTGTTAATAAGGCTTCTGTGAGTACACAACATATATCTGTGTCTGCAGACGAAATAGGATAGCATTCATTTATTTATGACATAATACTTTCACTGATCCCATGTCCAGGTTTGAAGTGTTGGGTCTAATACTTGGGGGGGACATTCTTTAGTCGAGAATTCAAAAAGAAGAAATGCCAATAGTTATAGGAGTAAAGTGCTGACTCCATGATGATGTATTATAAGTTATCATTGGTTACCATAAATCTATTATGTTCTAGCTTATTCTTCTTGCAGTAGGGCCAGATTGGGTTTGGGGGCTCATGGCTAAGGATGGGGTGGACTTTATTGCCCAAAAAATCTATAGTTGTCAATGGTCTTATTCTCATTTACTTAAAAAAATCTCTATTAGAAGAGCTGAATTTATCATTTGTTTCAGCATTCCATGATGTCATAATGTGTCATCGTGGCTTTCCATAGGACTGCAGGTATGATAGTGAGCTAGCATAGCGTACAAAGAAAAAGTTAAATACCTAAATGTAAGTTTACTATTATCTGTATGTGTTTTTTTTTTACAACAGGCCTGGACCGACAATCTGGCAGACTGGGCAAATGTCTGGTTGGCCGCCCAGATTGCCAGTCAGTGGCTGGGTGTGTAGCACGGCTGGCTACTGCGTTATTCATTGATGAGTGTTTGGTTATCAGCTTTTTAATGGGTATTAGATGCGTCTTCTAAAGTTAACCACACATGGAGGAGGAGTCTTGAGGTCCCTATACACATTAGATCACTGTCCAGCCCCATCAAAATCACCGGTTTCAGCTAACACCTGGAATGGAATGTTTCTACTAAAATTTGTGCCCTGTTACAATTGAGCAATCATAATATTTATTGCTCTTAAATCCCTCCAGTTTTAACAAGGGGTTGTCCAGGATTAGAAAAAAGGGTCTGCTTTCCTCCAAGAACAGTGCCACACCTGTCCACTGGCTGTGTGTGGTATTGCAGGTCAGTCCCATTCACTTTATTCTAGACACAATCTATACACAGAGATGGCAGTAAATAGGGAAGAAGACAGCACCATTCTTCTACTTGTGGACAAGATGTCTTCTTTTAATGAATTACGTGCCCTGCATACAAAATGGACCTAAGTTACTTCATCCCTTCCCTCTGATCTCCTTAAAGACAAAGCATTGATATGACTTATTAATAGGACCTAACATCTTTACTAACAATAGCCTCAATGGTAGATGAAAATATACAAAAGCTGAGGACATTGTATACAAACCGTCTTATCCTGGCCGCACCACCCTAGCGGGAACAGCTAATCTTGAGGAAACAAAAGCAGAGATGCCAAGACAATAAGTGGAGCAGCAGACGGCGTGTTTCCTGGTGCTGCCTCTGTTTGTTTGTGTTATGTCAGTTCGGCTCTTATGGAATCACTTTGGATCCATCAGAATGGAGGACAAACACGTACCCCGAAAAGAGAAAAAAAAAGCTGTAAGTAATGGCAGGTACTCAACAACAAAGAGGAATGTCTGGACTTGTAGTAGGTATTTTAATACAACCCATGCCCAGCTTTTCAGCTTCTTATGGTTTCATCAGTCAGCTTCAAAGAAAACTTTCATGAGCGTTATTAGAAACTTCCGAAGGCTTCTTGTGTGGCCTTTCCAATGAAAAGTAGAAATATGTACAAGGCGCGGATGTACTGAAGGTCCTGACCTGTTTTGAACATGTGCTCTGACCTTTTTCCTATTCAACGTTCATGAGATTTCTGTGAGGTTTCGAAATGTATTGGTTATTTTCATGTCATGATGTTCTCCAGGGGGCAAATGGGTCAGATGAGGCATGGAAATTACCAGTATGCCATATACACTGATTTAGCTATACCACTATAAGGCTCTGCTTGAACCTCATAGTCCCTGATTTTTTTTTAACCCAGTCCAATTTCATTCCCATGGCACAGGGTTATTTCTGCATTCTGAGGCCATTAGAGTCCAGCGAAAAATTTTAATAATGTATTGTATTTCCCCCCAAAAGTTATACAAATCACAATATACACTTATTACAGGAAATGCTTATAAAGTGCTTTTTCCCTGCACTTACTACTGCATCAAGGCTTCACTTCCTGGAGAAAATGGTGATGTCACTTCCTGGATAAAATGGTGATGTCACGACTCCCAGAGCTGTGCGGGCTGTGGCTGCTGAAGAGGATGATGGCAGAGGGATGCTCAGTGTCCCTCCAGTGCCCTGTGTCCCTCAGTGTCCCCCTGCCATCATCCTCTCCAGCAGCCACAGCCCGCACAGCTCTGGGAGTCGGGTCGTGACATCACCATGTTATCCAGGAAGTGAAGCCTTGATACAGTAGTAAGTGCAGGAAAAAGCACTTTATGTGCATTTCCCGTAATAAGTGTATAACTTTTTGGGGGAAATACAATACTTTAATAAAATGTTTTGTTGGACTTCTCCTTTAAGGTCCCACTGGGTCACACCAGGCCTATAGTGCAATATCCTGACTTGGCAAAAGGTACTGTATATTCATAATTTAAATACACCTTATACTTTTGTTGGCCTTATAAAGTATATGGGGCTCTCCTGATTGACCACCGACAGATGATGTCGGCGGAGATAGGGTTGACCGTGATGAAAAATCATCACCCGACCCCTTTGTTCTGGGAGAAATAAGCCGCAGTCAGAGATGCAGCTTGCCCCATAGATTACACAGCAACACTTGGCCATGCAGAAAGTTCCTGTGTATGGGAAGGATGGATGAGAGACGAGAGGGATAACTGACAGACGAATAGGGACCCTTTTGTTAAAAACATGAATCCCACCCCTGAATAAGGTTCTGGTAGCCCACCAATGCAAAACCTAGAGTTTGAAATAAATTGATCAAAACTTTTTGTATATAGTTCACCTGCTCAACCTTAAGTATACCCAAAAGCTTAAAGGCCCCAGTATAATTAAAAAAAAATGTTTTTAAGGTTTTAGTATTACAGAACAAAGAACAGGCAAGTGATGTTTAAGAAGGCCACCCACCTACTATAACATGTGCCCTCTACAGTTCAATTACAGGTCCTATGAGTCACGACCCAAGCTAGATGAAATCTTTATACAATCTTTTTCATACACATGCCGCAGGAGGCCAAACATCGACATCAGCTCCTGGATAAATAAACGTGGCCCTAGTAAGACGTATTGTGCACTATTTTGGAGTGGTCATGGCTTCGGCTGCTGTATATGAGAGGCCTGATTTATAAATCCCAGCTATATCCAACGTGTGTAGGTGTGAGGTCTCGACTGGCATTTTCATGACCAGCCATGGGGTCACACTTAGTAAGCCATGCCTAAACAAATCATAAACAAGAGGCTCTGGAAAGCAATGTATTCCTATTTTTTTCCCTGCTTTTGCCAACATAAAGAGAGGATTGTGATTGTAACTTCAGAGCATAAAGTACAGTCTGTCTGGATGGAAATTATAGCATTTTAGCTGTGGTCGGAGTTCGGTGAGAACCCTGACCTGAGGCCAAGGGAGCCTGCTGAATCTGTATCTCTCTAGATCTGCGAACAAATAACCATTACAGTTAAGAAAATTCCAAATTTACATATGAAACCATAAATATTTTTTTTTGGCTACCAGGGGATTATATTGAGTTTCACTAGGTGACAAATAGCCTTAAACAGGGTACACTTTGTCACTACCAACTGCATTTGAAAAAGTAAAAAAAAAAAAAGTAAAAAAAAAAAAATTATATATATATATATATATATATATATATATATATATATATATATATATCTTTTTTATCTTGTATTCACACAGTCCTGACTGTAGGTCTCATGAATGCCCATAATCAAGGGTATTACTATAAGAGGTAGCAATCACATGCATATAATGCTATATAAGAAGACAGTAGTATTGTAAGTGGAACGTGTTAGGTTATAGTCCCCATTACATGTTATGTGTTACAGTCCGAGGGCTTCACGTTACACCTGTTAACATATTATGAGCAATATGGAGCCATTATATGCTGTGATGTTATCTTATAAAGGTTTCTGTACTAGTAACTGATGTTGTATGTTTGTATAGATGTGTTTTTCCTGCTATTATACGTGATATCAAAAAGGTGCATGGTCCACCGTATGTTGTATATGTGCTGATGTTCCCACGTGGAGCTGTGTAAAAATCTCCATACAATGACTGGCTTTATCACTTAAAGGTATTTTTCAAGAACAAACATCTTACATATGAGCAGAGCAAGGATAATGACGCCATGCTGGATCCACTGTCCAATATTGGCTATAACAGGTTCCTGGCATGGTGTCTCACATTTTATCTGGAATTTATGTGGGAACCTACAATGGAAGCTCCTAGCGGACCTCTGAAGTGAGTGTGGATATCATACAGGGACACTATATAGAACTAGAATTACACAGAGCATTCTGTACCTGCTTAGAACAACATTAGGAAACAGAAGGTCTAGAATACGATACTGTAGAGAACTTCACAAGTATTAGCTTCCATATGGAGTGACAATTAATAAGCATTTTTCCATGTGTTTATATGCGTGAGGACTTAAAAGGAAAACAATGGTGACATATGGTAGGTTACTATATCCCACTAATGTCTAACACCAGAGGGTCTAACTTTTGCATCCTGAAACCATTCATGTGTGGGGTTGTAGCGCCTAGAGTCGTGGATCCTCTCTACCGTCACTAGCGATGGCATAAACCGCACCAGGGAGCGGAGTCTAAGGGGCCGCTGGTTTTCACCAGAGCCCGCTGCAAGGCGGGATGGGCTTGCTGCGGCAGGCGACCCCCAGGTCGCTACCCCTGGCTTGGTTTGCTAGTGACGGCGGGCAAGGTGTGGCAGGAGATAGTGCTGGCAGTGGTCAATAGGCGTAACTGCAGGTGACAGAGGCAGTGCACAGGAACAATGGGAAGGCAGCGGGCAGGGACAAGGACAGCGGACAGGAACAACAGGGAGCTGGGCCAAACGCTATGGGTAGCATGTAGAGGCTCCAACACGAGGGACAGGGCATGCTGGGATTAAATAGGGAGTGAACTGTGCAACAACCAATTAGAGGCGGATTGGCCCTTTAAATCTGAGAAAGCCAGCGGCCGCGCCCTAGGAGTCAGGGACGCGTGCTCCGGCCGGGACAGACGGAGACAGGAGCGGGGCGAGGTAAGGCGCCTCCCGGGGCCGAGCTAGTAGCAGCGCCGGGTCCCTGCACATGGACACTGGCGGCTGCCTGGGACAGAGGGAGGTTGCGGCGGTGGCCTGAAGAAGAAGGGTCAGCACTGCAAATATTGACTTGCTGCATTAACTCATTCTAACTGTCAGTATAAGCTTTTGTTACTCATAATATGATTGCAATTATATTTCTGTATGTGATAAAAACATCTGACAAACACACATAAAGGGCAGCAGATCATGTGAAAATATAATATTTGTGTCATTCTCAAAACTTTTGGCCATGACTGTATATACACATCAGGGACAGTGTCCCATTGGTGGAGATTTGTCACGGCCGCGGCGGCTTCCCGCGTTCCGGGTCGCCGCCGCGACCGCCTCCTGTCCCATGCAGCCGCCGGGGTCCTTGTGTAGGGACCCGGCGCTGCTGCTAGTTCGGCCCCTGGGGCGCCTCACCTCTCCTCCGTTCCTGTCTCGGTCTGTGCCGGCCGGCGCGCGCGTTCCCGCCTCCTAGGGCGCGCGCGCGCCGGCTGTCTCAGATTTAAAGGGCCAGTCCGCCCTTAATTGGTTAGTTGCACCAATCACTCCCCTATAAATCCCAGCATGCCCTGTCACTTGTGTTGGAGCCTCTACATGCTTCCCATAGCATTTGGCCCAGCTCCCTGTTGTTCCTGTCCTTAGTCCTTGTCCCTATCCTTGCCCGCTGCCTTCCCATTGTTCCTGAGTCCTGTCCGCCACCTGCGAGCACGCCTTCTGTCCTCTGCCTGCACGATCTCCTGCCTACTGCTTCTGCCACGCCTCGCCTGCCGTCACTAGCAACCAAGCCAGGGGTAGCGACCTGGGGGTCGCCTGCCGCAGCAAGTCCATCCCGCCTTGCGGCGGGCTCTGGTGAAAACCAGCGGCCCCTTAGACTCCGCTCCCTGGTGAGGTTAGTGCCATCGCTGGTGACGGTCCAGTGGATCCACTACTCCAGGCGTTACAGTAGGCTCCAACCATGGATCCCGGCGAGGTGCCTGATCTCCGTGACGTCGCCAGAGTGGTCGCTCAACAGGCTCAGCAAATCCAGCAATTGACTGCCGCCCTACAGCAGCATACTACAGCCCAGCACCTATCACCACCTGCAGCTACCTCGAGACTTCTACTGGCTCTCCCAAGCAAATACTCTGGTGACTCCAAGTTGTGCAGAGGATTCCTGACTCAATGCACTATGTATATCGAACTTCTAAGCAATCAGTTTCCCACTGAGCGCTCTAAAGTGGCTTTCATCATCAGCCTATTAGAGGGTAGAGCTCTGGCCTGGGCCACGCCGCTGTGGGACCGAGATGACCCTGCTGCTGCCAATCTCCGAACCTTCTTATTCGAGTTTCGCTCCGTCTTTGAGGAACCTGCCCGTGCTTCTTCAGCTGAAACTGCTCTACTCAACCTCTCTCAAGGGAGCTCCTCTGTTGGCGATTACGCCATCCAGTTCCGTACCCTGGCGGCTGAATTGGACTGGAATGAAGCCACTCTAATAGCCACCTTCAAGAAGGGCCTGTCTAGTCGGGTGAGAGACGTGCTTTCCGCCCGAGACCTACCCACCTCCCTGAACGAACTCATCCTACTGGCCACCAGAGTTGATACTCGTTTTTCGGAGAGGGAGGAGGAGGTTCGGCATGAACATCTACTAGGCTTGCCCCGTCGCCATCACCAGCTGGCGCCGGTTTTCCAGAATCCTGACTTTCCGGTGCCCCAGCCCTCTCCTGAGATTCCCATGCAGGTGGAACGGGCTCACCTGACGCCTGATGAAAGAATTCGTCGTCTGGAGCTGAATCTCTGCCTCTACTGCGGTGGTTCGGATCACTTTCGGCTGAGATGTCCCCTACGTCCCCAAACGTCCGGGAAATGCTCGCACCTATGTCCGGTGGGACAGGTGTCCCTAGGTGTGAACGCTACCTTTCCAAGTTTGTCTATGCCGGTTTCCATCCAGACACCCTCAGGACAAAATCACCAGACTACTGCCTTTCTCGATTCTGGGTCAGCAGGCAGTTTTATTGCGGCAACATTGGTCCAAAGATGGCGGCTACCCGTGATCCAACTAGCCAGGCCCTTGACTATCTCCTCGGTCACGGGCGAGATTCTTACCGACCAGATATATTTCCAGACCGCACCTCTAGTCCTCCAGGTGGGTCCTTTACATCAGGAAAAGATATCCTTCTACGTCCTGCCCCATTCATCCCCCGCCATCCTCCTGGGACTCCCTTGGCTGCAATTACATGCTCCTAAGCTGGACTGGAGAACCGGGGAGATTATCAGTTGGGGTCAGGACTGTTCCAACCAGTGTCTCAAGTCACCTCAGACCAAGTACTCGGTGTCGTCACCTGACCCCGCCAAGCCTCTATCCGGCCTACCGGCAGAAGACCAAGACTTGGCGGATGCCTTCTCTGCCGAGAAGGATCTCATCCACAAACCCACATCCCCTCGCCACAGTATACCTCCTGATCGCCTAGTAACAGTCGTCACCTCTACTCTTCAGAGAATACCCCCCCCCAAAAGACCCATGTTCACCCTGCGCTTCGAAGAGGGATTTTGAAGTGGGGACATTCCTCATTGGAGGCCGGGCACCCTGGAGTCCGAAAGACCGGGCAACGGATCTCCCGCCACTACTGGTGGCCCAGTTTGTTCCAAGATGTCAAAGACTTTGTTGCTTCCTGTGCCATTTGCAGGCAGGAAAGAGGGGGAGGCTAAAGGGGGGGGGGTACTGTCACGGCCGCGGCGGCGTCCCGCGTTCCGGGTCGCCGCCGCGACCGCCTCCTGTCCCATGCAGCCGCCGGGGTCCTTGTGTAGGGACCCGGCGCTGCTGCTAGTTCGGCCCCTGGGGCGCCTCACCTCTCCTCCGTTCCTGTCTCGGTCTGTGCTGGCCGGCGCGCGCGTTCCCGCCTCCTAGGGCGCGCGCGCGCCGGCTGTCTCAGATTTAAAGGGCCAGTCCGCCCTTAATTGGTTAGTTGCACCAATCACTCCCCTATAAATCCCAGCATGCCCTGTCCCTTGTGTTGGAGCCTCTACATGCTTCCCATAGCGTTTGGCCCAGCTCCCTGTTGTTCCTGACCTTAGTCCTTGTCCCTGGTTCCTGTCCTTAGTCCTTGTCCCTATCCTTGCCCGCTGCCTTCCCATTGTTCCTGAGTCCTGTCCGCCACCTGCGAGCACACCTTCTGTCCTCTGCCTGCACGGTCTCCTGCCTACTGCTTCTGCCACGCCTCGCCTGCCGTCACTAGCAACCAAGCCAGGGGTAGCGACCTGGGGGTCGCCTGCCGCAGCAAGTCCATCTCGCCTTGCGGCGGGCTCTGGTGAAAACCAGCGGCCCCTTAGACTCCGCTCCCTGGTGAGGTTAGTGCCATCGCTGGTGACGGTCCAGTGGATCCACTACTCCAGGCGTTACAAGATTGATCTGAGATAACGTCAGCCCTGATTGGCTCAGGGACAAAAGGAGACACTTGGTTGAAGCTAATAGGCTAAGGAGAAGGAGGTGATCTAGACTTACTGGCCGTGCAGGCAGGTGGCACAGCTACACAGCAGAAATTACATGAAAACCCGGTTAACCCATGCATAACCTTCAGTACATGCTATCTGTCAGTGAATAGCAAAATAGCTTAAAAAGAAAAATAGTTTAAGCAGCATAGACACCCCTTAGACTTTGAATAAAGCAATAGACACCCTGCATAGTTCACTTCAGGAGCCTCAATATGGGGTCTGGGACACTGCACCTACTCCAGGGATTGGGAACCTTCGGCTCTCCAGTTGTGGCAAAAGTCTCATCATGCCTGGACAACTAAAGCTTTAGCTATGGCGGTCTAGGCATGATGGATATTGTAGTTTTGCCACACCTGGGGTGCCGATCCCTGGCCTAATCTAACCTTACTCATTATAACTGACTCTCTTCTTTCTGGGAACAGAGCTGCTGGGCTAGAGCAGGCCCATCCCACTGACTATAATGTTCCCATGTGAAGTGTATGGGCCTATGGGAAGTGCATGGGGAACTTCTCACATACTTCCAACAACAGGGTATAACATCACAGAACAATATTAAAAAATATAATACTGCAAACTGCCATAAAAATAGTATAAAAGCATAAATATACATTAAGAAAAGGCATAAATGTCTGACAACCGACCAACACCCCCCAACAGGATATGCAGTGGGACACTGCATTAACATTTAATTTGCCTTATTCAGGACATTCTTCCTCTTCCCTGGGGTACACCCCCCAAAAAAAACCACCTGTGATTTAACATGTATGTCTCAGTTTCTTTTTAGGTATATAGCATGTGTCCTTCCCCCAGGGCTGACCGTATACACATGCCTGTTTCTATAATAAATGTGTCTTTAGGGGCACTGCTATGGGGGGGGGGGGGATTTCTCATCCCATCCAATTCTGCACATGATATGTCTGCAACTATTCTGTTTTCTGAGATGATGTAGTATGTTTATTTGCAGTCCTATGTAAAACCACTCATATAACTTGCGTTATTACTACTACCCTCTCTACTGCATCTTACAATCTCAGCTCTGCTACATCTTCAAAGTACTTTCGACCATATGCTATTTTACCCTTGTGTGTCAACGTTCCCGACCCTGTACATAGACCCTAAACTCTGACCTCCTTGTTATATTCAACACTTATATCAGTAGAGCAATATGACACTCAGGGCACCATGTGCCAAGGCTACAATAAACAAACAGATGGATCACTGTGTGAGCTTACTGACGCCAAGCGAAACATTAACTATTTCATTTTTCACGGAATAGAAGTTGGATATAGAAGACATCACAAAATACGTGTTTCCTGGTAGTGATCATAGTAAAAAATCCAAACATGAGCTATTCCACTGAATGTACTATTGATTATATCTTTCAAGGATTCTCCTATCTGTGTAATATGCTATACCACTGGTCAATGCCATTCTCTGTTTCAGGAATAGAATGAGAGCTACAGAACAGTAGACTGAAACAACAATATAAGATATATAGTTCACACCAATGTTGTCGTGTCTGGTAATGATGGCGTACCACATCCACTGTACAATAAACACCAATGGTGCCCAATATAATACACAGACTTATACTGGTTGTTGTTACCATCCATAGTTTTTTTTTATTTTTTTTTCTATGTGGAATCCGAGCTGGGGTCTTTGAACAAAGAATGTGAGAACAGAGCTTCATTGAACATTAATATGTATATTATATTATAGTAAATCTGTAATGCTTGACACTAATGGCCGCCATTATCTATGAAAAAAGATTAAAGGATTATTCCGAGTTAAAAGTACTTAGGGGATAAGTGTCAGATTGCAGGTTGGGTCTAAGCTAGAGAACAAGGGGTCCAACGGATTTGTTTTATATGGAACGGAAAATGTTGTACTCACCTATCTCCGGCCATGAATCTTTTAGAGTACTTAAATGTTGCTAGAGTAGCATGCAGCTTAATGTGCTAAGAATGGTGTTATTGCTTGGACGCACCCCCTGACTCCATGATGCCGTGATTTATTGTATACCCAGCCCATATCCAATCTGTGGCAAAGGTGGCATCTGGAACAGGTTGTAGAGTAAGTAGCAGCAGGGTGACTGCTACTGGATCAGGTTCAGGGGCCCTAGGAGGTAAAGTTTTCTCTTCATTGTGGGCTGACAGGTACTGAGGACTTGAGTGGATTGGATTCAGAGGCCAGAAGAAGAAAAGATGCATTTCTTGTGGGTAGAATAATGATGTAGCTTGTAACTTGCTTTAGCAGATTTGCAGGGAAATGGCAACTTGTCTGGGCCTAAGGATTGGTGTGAGGCCTACCAAACTAACTAGTCCATGCCTCCGGAATTATTGGTTGGACTTTTTGCACTGATTGGCTCTCATTTGGAGCGAGACGGACCTTGGAGACTTTAAATCTCAAAACAAAAAAGCTTCATGTGACCAAAACTTAACTTCCTTACATTCCTTAAACTGACAATATACCTCAGTATATTCTGTATGGAAGTGTTTGGCAATGAGATAAGCAATAGCAATACCTACAAGAAACATTCACTACCAAAACACAGCTTAAAGATGATTCGTAAGGTTCTCCTCAGCAACACAATGACCATAAGCAAAGTTTGCTTTGGTATCGGGACACTGCAGACAGGGGATATGTCCTTTTAAGTGGAATAACCTTTTAATATTCTGATAATTTCTTACTATGTAATGTAACTGGTAACTCTGCGTTACTAGGAAGATTATGTAGGCAGATGGAAAAATTGAGTGACAACCCTTGCATATTTGTTGCTACCATTTTAATCACCAATCAGGATGTTTAAGCCCTGCTCAGGGATGAATACACATCCAAAATGACCAGGGACCAATCCGGTTCATGGGATTGTCTAACAAAACTGTTTGAAAACTACAGCTGGCAAACCACAGAATGGAGAGATGACTGATGTAATACTGTAGTTATAATAGGTGGTAAGGGACTAGTGTGATGTCCCACCACGGGTGTTTCTAGTCTGAAACCTATCACAAAAGCCTTATACTCTAAAGTAAGGTGGTGACAAAGGTGTATGTAAGTTCCCCACCAGATGTCAGTGTTGATAACTCTGTATGTATTGCACATCTGTAGTCACTATAGGGTTACTGTTTTGTTATGTGATTCTGTGAATCATAGGGAGATGCTCTTTCTCTTCTACCTATCTCTATCCTCCTTCCTCTGCACATTTTCTTCTCCACCAATCACAGGAACTCTTACACACCCTGTAGGCAGTAGTCACTTGGGAAGATGAAGTGTAGCGTCACTTATTTAGTTTCCCTCTGATTCTCTGAGGAGTAGGACACACACAGACCAGGCATTCCTGCTGAACTTAGCCAGGGCCTGGCTCTGCCAGGTTCCCTGTCCGGGACAGACCAGCTGTGTCAGTAGTCAGACACACGTGTATGGAGAACACAGAGACTTTCTTTTCCCAAGCTATAACTATAGACACTATGCAGTGCTAAGCAACTAAAGAAGAACAAGTCAGAGATCACCCCAACCCACGCCGAGAACCTCTCTTAACAGTGCAGGGTGGTATGCTAGGACAGAGGAACTGACCCGGATAGAGCAAAGCAACCATACAAGGTCTACGTACTCTATCTCGCAGCACAGGGGACACCAGAAAACTTTGGACACTTAGCTTCACCCAGGTAACATAGTCTGGAACTTGTGTCACCCTCGTAGGATAGATAATCAGACACTGCAGTGCTTAAGGTGGTATAGCGACAGTAAGGTCGGAACACAGGCACAAGTATTCACTTCTCAAGTCTTTTCTTCAGTTCTCTTCTCTCAAGTTCCAGCAGAGCACATTACTTCATTGGGTTGGAGCCCTCCCGACAAACTCCTCTCAATTTCTCTAAACTCCTCTACTCTTCTCAGCACTAAACTAGTACTGCTCCTCTAAATCACTTAAGCATCTCTCAGCACAGATTCATTGAGCTGAAGTCTGTATCACATAAGTTACCTCTTGAAAAGCTATTCTGTATTGCAAGAGACTTTCAGTAAAACCACTTTATTTATTCTACTGGGACTCAGTGAGCATGGCACCAGCACCTATACACACAGGCTACACAATCCTTGGGTCATTTTCCCCTTTCTGTGGGAGGTGGTACCGACAGTCCACGTTGGTCATCTCTCCACTCTGGACCACCGTGATAAGAGCCCAAGGGACCCATAACAACCGGGAACAATATAACCAGCCACTAAACAAAGCAAGTCTACCATCACACCTGTGTGCTGAGTTAGCACTGGCGTCACGACTGTACTATCACTGGCTGAGCTACAGTATATTCCAACCACCGACATAACATCATCCTGGCGGTTGGGCATGGAGAACAACACCACACTTGGATCACTGTCAATTGTTCTTACAGCACTTATTGTCCAGTGCTGGTATCCGAGAGAACTGCTCATAATTTGGGTGCAATGGGAAGTCTTTCATCTTTTCTTTAGAAATAACTTTTTGGAGTGCTCCCTATCAGGTAATAGGATGCTGCATTGTATTTGTAGATGAGGCAGCAGTTACACCTAGACCCTAGTGCGTATATTACACATATATCCGCACATGAATTTTTTTGGTTTAGCAGATAAAATGTACAGTTTTTAACAAATGTAATGCCTTAGGGTTAACTTTATTCCTCCAAGTTTACATTGTTATTGGAATCTTCCCACTACTGTTCTGTTTGTTTCTATACGGTTGCCGTCTAACATCCCACGCACTGTCTGTGCTAATATAAACTCTTACGTGGGGATAACGTGGGCTGCAATTACTTTGAACAGGGAGACGCTTGTTGTACGGGAAACCTTCTGAGTTATTGTATACATAATATTTATCTTAAGGTTTAAGGCCACAATATACGACTATCGAAGAAATTACCATGACTACTGCTCATCTGTAATTGCTATATTTGCCAAATATCAGGGGAGGGGAGTGAATGATGAAATTGGGCTTAAGGGAGCCTGTAGGAGCCCATTGAACATAATGGGTACCCATAAATGCTTGTGCCTATTGCTAGAACCTTTGGATGGTTCATGGAAATGAAGGGAGTGGAGGGTTTCTCTGTTCTCCCGAAGAACAGACTTTACTCCTGTTCACCAACAATGTATTCATCTTCTATTGCCAAATATTATAGACATGGCATGGAGAACTCTATAAGCTAGGGTTAGTTGGAATAGAAAAACAAACAAACTGGTGGTCCAGTTTTTTTTTTTTTGTAAGTGACATAGACTAAGGCACCAAAAGTTCTGTGCCCATAGGCTCCCGAACATATGAAAACATAAGAGCAAGGGAAAACAAGGGTAAGCCATCAATGTCTGACTATTTGTTTCACCATTTATTCCTAAAACAAAGTGATTTCCAAAGTTTTGCAGATGTAAGTATTGCATAATGGCCGTTTCAACTTTCTCTGGGTAGTTGTACCATAACACCATGTTGCACCAAGTCAAGAGTGCTGCTGTATCAGAGAGACTGTTGTGGCCCCTTTGTTCTTTTAAATGGACGTTGCCTCATTGGTTGGAGCCATGTGATAGTGGCAGAGGATACAGAGTTAGCAGTTGCACACAAGATACTACTATAAATTGCGGATAGGTGTCCCGGCAGATTTTAATTTGGGCCCAGGAGCTTCTGTTTGTAGCATTTCCTCAGACATTGTTGGAAACACCTATAAATATTGCCATTAAAGTGGGACCCCTATCATTCTTGCAATGGCGGTCCCACTGATGATCAGCTTTTGTTCCCTATACTGTTTATATGGGATAACTTTTTGAATTGGGATCACTCCTTTAACTCCTCTTGTTCTGTAAAGTGTACCACATGTTGCATGCTGGGTATTACAGTTTCAAAGGCACTCGTCTGACACAGAGCGAGTGCCGAGCACAAGCCCTTTTCTAATTAATAGAATTCATGCACCAAACTTGCTGGGTGTTGGACTGTGTCATTAAAATCTACAGCCCAGCATGGACTCCTTCTCACCATAGTTAGATGTGAAGATAGCCCAAGAGTGGTGATGGATTATAATGTGGGTGGTTTGGGCGTCCGCCCACAGCCTGAGGTTCCTGTGGGGCCCACAGCCATCCAAACTGAGATAAAGGAAAAAAACTAAACAAAAACAACTCACCTTCCATAAGCTCCCCTGTTGGTGGAGCTCTCACTGTCCGCACTGTTCTGTTCTGTCTTCTGACACAGGCAGCATGTGTTACAGACCAGAAGTCTCGCCCACCTGTCATCGCCATGCAGTTCCAACACAGGCAGCATCTGCAACACGCGCTGCCTGTGCGGGAAGACAGAAGAAGACAGCATGCGTCGGGAGAGTTGTTTTTGTTTTTATTTTTTTCCCCATCATTTCTTGCTGTCATGGGGGCTATCTAATTAAAGAGGCGAGAAGGAGGCCATATAATAAAGGGGGATCTACCCAGTAGGACATTTGGTAAAGGGAGACCTACACAGGGGGTCATGTACTATAGGGGGATTACACAGGGGCCATATACTGTAGGGGGGCCTACACGGGGGGGGGGGCATCTATTATAGAGGGACTACATAGGGGGTAATCTATTATAGGGAGACTACACAGGGGGCAATCTACTATAGAGGGACTTACAAAGCGGTCTACCTACTACTATAGAGGAACTACACAGGGGGCAATCTACTATAAGGGCACTACACAGGGGGCCATCTGCTATAGGGCAACTACACAGGGGGTCATCTATTATAGGGGGACATCTACTATAGGGGACATACAAAGGGGACTATCTACTATAGGGGGACTATACAGGGAGCCAACCATCTACCATAGGGGAGCCTACACAGGGGTCATCTACTATAGGGGGACTATACAGGGGGGCATCTACATTAGGGGGACTTCTTTTTCCCCGTTTCTTTGCATTTCAGGAACACTCTTGGACAGGATTATGTCTCCTTTCACTGTATAAATCTTGCTATTGCTAATAAGGAGGGTCCCGCATCAGTGTGTCTGCCTACGGGGTGGGTGGGTAGGGGGTGACAGGAATTTGGAGGCCCAGGGTGGCCGGACTGCCCAAGGCTCAAGGCACATGTAATCAGCCACTGCGTGCAAGCCAGTAATAGCTATTCATATCTCATATCCTTATGCTGGATACTTTATGCCATGCACATGGCTTGGAAGGAGCTGCCTTTGCCCTGCTAAGAAATAAACAAACTTATTAAGACCAATTTAAGATCTGATTGAGCTAATTCCTGCCGCTCTCCATATGTTCCTGTTCAAAGTTCATGTTTACCAAAAGTAGGAGTTTTATGTCTATAATGTGACAGATAAGAACAGTAAATATAACTCAACTTTACTGCATGGAACAACGACATAATAGATATAAAACCCATCTATATCTAGTTACACAGGAAGTAAGTAATGAAGCCGTTCACAGCTGCTGTTTGTCAGGAGCTGACTATGTTTGTATAGGTCCCTTCAACAGATAACCCGCCTTTTATTGCATCATAATTTCCAAATTTTTAAACTTAATTTGGCATTATGTTACTCATTTACAATTGTGCCATATAAGTTTATTCTGAAGACAATTCAATCCACTAACCGAATACCTCCAAAAATATAATTGCCCAGAAAAGGACCTGTTTTTTACACTTTGGTATATATATTTTTTTTAATTTTACGCTCTATATTATAGAATAGTCCTGAAATCTTGCAGTTTTCATTCTTACCACTAAGCCCAGTACTGGATTCTTCTACTAAGCCCAAAACTAAGCTGAGACTTCCTGTTCTGTCTCTTATGATAAGGAGGAGACTGCATAATGATACACAGGATGGTATTATTTACAATATATCACTAAGATCATAGAATAAACATGTTAATATTTGCATTAAAGGGATACTTCAGAGGTATTTTTTATTTTTTAAATTTACTATTAAAAAAATTCGAACCTTCCAGTACTTATCAGCCTCTGTATGTCCTGCAGGAAATGGTGTATTCTTTCCAGTCTGACACAGTGCTCTCTGCTGCCATCTCTGTTCGTGTCAGGTACTGTCCACAGCTGGAGCAAATCCCCATAGAAAATCTCTTTTTCTTTGGACAGTTCCTGACACAGACAGAGGTGGCAGCAGAGAGCACTGTGTCCGACTGAAAAGAATACACCACTCCCTGCAGGATACTCCCTGCTGATAAGTACTGGAAGACTTGAGATTTTTTAAATAGAAGTACCCCTTTAAATCCTATTCTGTTAGAGGCTGGAGGTAGGAGGGGGACAGCTCCTATCATTCAGCCATCATCACCAACAATAGCTGAAGGAACATCATTAATAGAAAGTAAAGGAGAGAATTGCTATCATTTCCCTTGTCAAAGACAAGTGGGCCACTCTTTATCTGGTGTTCTCTTATCTGGCTCTCCCCATGCTGCAGACACTATTTGCACATGAGAGGCTGACGCTCCTCTAACATTATCTGGAGTGGAATTAGTCAGGGAAAGGTCAATAATCTCGACTCTGAGAGCATAAAGTAACGTTGTTGTTTTAAGCCTTTAGTCATTTATTTACATGATGTATAATGGGTGTTTTATTTGGTCATTCGTGTTGTTCATTATGGTATTTCATAATCTTTGCACAGCATAGTGGAGCTCTTCTTCTTTTAGTGGGATAGGTTATTGGGTACATAGACAATTCATTTTCATGAAAAGAGTCCTTAACAAAGGTGTAGCCTCAAAAGAACAGACACAGCAGGTACACATGTTGTCTAATAGAAGCACAAAGGCCCCTCTGTTACATATGAAGATGCCAATATCATAAATAGTAGGAAGATTTAAAGGGGTACTCCAGCAAAATTCTTAATCTTAACTGAATCCCAAAAGTCCCCACTGTTTTTTTCCAGCTGTAGACCTCACTGCAGGTTTCTTGAAAAATTACATCTTGGCATCCTCTTGGTCCTAGGCCTAGTCTATAAGCCTGGAAGGTCCGAGGGTGAAGCTGTGCAGCATATTTTCACCTCCTGTTAGGAGTAAGCCCTCACGCCCAGCTCCTGGCACTGCTGGAGCGTGTGGCCGTCCCCCTTCTGGCCTGGCCGGGTGCAGGGAGTGCGCCGATGGCATCTCTTCGGGTTGCTAGGGGCGGCAGCGACCTTTGATCTTGTCACGGCCGGGGCTTCACCACCCCTGGCTGAGCAGCACAGTATTACTGACTGGCGACCAGCACTGCCAGTCAGCTTGAAGTGTGTAGTTTGTGGCTGAAGTCTCAGCCCCAATCACGCCCTAGAGCTGGGACCCCAGCCTCCATAAATATCCTCCCCTATGTGACCTCTTTGCCTGTGATAGAGTCTCAGTTCCTGAGTGTTTTCTTGACCTAGCATTTCATCTGATTGTTATACTGGTTCTTAGATTTTGTCTTTGGCTTTTTTCTACTGTTTTGACTACGTTTTTGTACTGCATAGGGCCGTCTTAACAGCATTATGGGCCCCTGGGCAGAGGTGCGAATTGGGCCCCCCCCAACCGCCGCCATCAAATCCCCCACATCTTTGCATATAGTGCCACACATAGTAGCCAATGCCCACATATAGTGCCCCCCATAGTAGCCAATCCCCCCATATAGTGCCCCCCATTGTAGCCAATCCCCCCATAGTAGCCAGTGCCCCCCATAGTAGCCAATGCCCCCATAGTAGACAGTGCCCCCCATAGTAGACAGTGCCCCCATAGTAGACAGTGCCCCATAGTAGCCAGTGCCCCCCATAGTAGACAGTGCCCCCATAGTAGCCAGTGCACCCATAGTAGACAGTGCCCCCCATAGTAGACAGTGCCCCCATAGTAGACAGTGCCCCCCATAGTAGCCAGTGCCCCCCATAGTAGACAGTGCCCCCCATAGTAGCCAGTACCCCCATAGTAGCCAGTGCCCCCATAGTAGCCAGTGCCCCCCATAGTAGACAGTGCCCCCCATAGTAGACAGTGCCTCCCGTCAGCGCGCCACTCCCGACATCCTCCGACACAGGCAGTCTTATAAAGCAAAAAATACAGATATGTCACAGAGGGCAGGGGCCCCCTAGGACGCAAGGGCCACCGGGCAGCCGCCTACCATGCATAATGGGTAAGACGGCCCTGGTACTGCACAGACCTCTAGTTGACGACCTTGATTCCTGAGTATGTTATATTGTGTTTGTCTATCTTTTCCACCTTTTGTGTCACACCCGTGCAGGCCAGAGACTGTCGACCAGTTATCCGCTGCCATTTAGGGCGGTTAAGGTAATCAGACAGGGACAGCGGGGTGAGTGTCAATGCTAGGGCATCACCTGTCTTGTATCCTCCAGTCCCCAAGTCCTGACACCTTCTACCTACAGAGTTTCCACTCCTGTATGATCAATTCATTGGTATTTGGGTTATACAGTATTTTAAATTGTGTTATGCTTATACTTCCACAGCGTATAGCTTATTGTTGTACACTATATGACAATAGAACATATAAGGGAGGGGTACAAACAGAAAGTACTGCTCAGGGCACTAATTTAACCATCTGAACCTGAACCAGATACTCTTCTCTTAGGATTAATCAGCTTTCCAAGCAGCTATTTGCAGTCCTGTGTTTGACAACATATGTAAAGTGCCAATGGAGATAAATGGGGTCCCATGCCACCTATTGTTCATCTACTTTTGAAATTTCTAAAAACCTGTAGTTCAAGAACAGTGACTCACACGGTTTGGATGAAGGTCAAATATTTGCCATTATCTTTTGGCAGAGATTTGGCAGAGATGATAGATTTTCATTATCTCATCATATACGATAGATCCCTTATGGGGAGAATAAAACTCCCATGTCTGATATTCTGTGCATTAGATTTCAGTTTCAGCGCAACTCGCAGCTTCTCTTCACATTCAAGGTGATGAACTCTTGGAGCAAACAAGAAAACACTAGATGGAATCCAGACATGTCTGTGACCTGACTCGTCTGGGGCAGCTACAAAACCGCGCTCCTTAAAGTGTAAGTAAATAATCAAAACTGTCAATATTTGGCATGTGTCACGTATATGTCATCTTGAGTTTTTCTTCCTAGGGGTTTTCAGGGTATTTCCAAAGAATCTGAAGTGCTTGGTCTAAGTATAAATAAGAGATTCGAACATGAGAACATTTTACTGCTGGTGAAAAATCTGAACTGGTATTGCTGGTGACTGCTATGGAGCCTACCACCTGAGTAGTCCCCTGGGATGTATAGTAGCTAGAAGGCAAGCAGAGGAAGCAGTAGTACACAATCCTTGGTGTTTAAGTTTAGAGATGAGTGGATTTCCAGAAGTTCGGGTTCGTATGAACCTGAACTATCGGCATCTGACTCCGCGAGTGGATACAGCCTAAGGAACGCCTAGAAAACTGGGATACAGCCTATGCTAATGGCTGTATCCCAGTTTTCTAGGCGGTCCTTAGGCTGTATCCACCCGCTGCACGGAGCGGGCAGACAGCGGGAATCAGATGCCGATAGTTCAGGTTCATACGAACCCGAACTTCGGGAAATCCGCTCATCTCTATCTGAGGTGTCCAAAGACCCATATGTCACATAGAGCATGTGGTAGTCGCCGGCACTGTTACAGATTATAAATTGGATCTTTACTTAATGCAGGGCCAATTCTAGGTTTTACAGGCTGCCCCATCGTGAAACTGCCGATTTTTTCAGCACCTCCCCCCAGGTAGGCTAACCGCCCACCTGATCATCCCCACTGGTCAGCAGGGTGTCAGAACTGATGACCTATCCTGTGGTTAGCTTTTTGTCCAGAAAACCTGTTTAAATCTTAAAGGGGAAATCAAGTATAAATGATTTGATATGTCATAGCTATATTTGAGAAAATCTGCAGTCCTCGTTCTTGAACCACCATTTTGAAGAATAAAAAGGCTCAAGAATAAAAGCAGTCAAAGTCTGATTAAGCTGTCCAAACACATCAGATACTGTAAATGTTGGCCATGCCCACTAACTTTAGCATGTCTGGCCAACTATCTGATGTGTCTGTTGACCTCCTGACTCTTCACTGATGGCAGATGTTGGGGGGGATAAGGTTTTGGCTGTTGGATTCCTACTGCCAGAGGAGTTTGTTGGCCATTTTCTCCCTTCTCTACCTTGAAAACACATGGACACTGTTGGCAAAGCGAGGGATCGGCTGACAGTTATCTAACACAGCATTCTATGCAATGGTCCAAAATCTTCTCTCCTTTTTTCCTATTTTCCTCTTACATGAAACTAATGTGAGTCAAGGTAGGGAAGGGGAGACCCCTCAAGCCCTCACATATGGAAGGCTCCAATGCTATGGACACCCATTTACTGATATGCCAGTAGCTGGCTCTCATCCTTACTGCTGCCAGTTAGAGATGAGCGGACTTTTCCAATTTCTGGTTCGTGAGAACCAGAACGATCCACGTCGGATTCCCGTTGTCTGCTCGCTCCATGCAGCGGGTGGATACCTCCTAAGGAACGCCTGGAAAACTGGGATACAGCCATTGGCATAGGCTGTATCCCAGTTTTCCAGGTGTTCCTTAGGAGGTATTCACCCGCTGCACGGAGCGAGCAGACAACGGGAATCCGAAGACGATCGTTCTGGTTCTCACGAACCAGAAATCCGGAAAGTCCGCTCATCTCCACAGTCTCTGGTTCCGCTCTTCTCCAATTGCTGTTCCCTGCCATCACCTGGATCCCAATAGCGTAATGTGATTTCTCCTGTCCTCCATGCTGTACCTTGCTCTCATGGCCATCCTCATGCTTCCTCTGCTGCATTCTTCCTGTTCCTGTCTACAGGTCCACGTGTGGCCATGTCCACTTATTTAAAGGGCAAGGGTGTACACCTCTAATTCTTCCTATATCCATTTGAGCATGTTTTGCACATCCTGTGCTTGAGCATTGTTAGTGTTTCTATTGAGGGTGTGCTTTTCTGATCTTGTTATTTCATGACCCATGCTTGTCCCCTGGTTTCCGATTTTGTCTGACCCCTCCTATACCATATTGACTTTCCTGTTGCCAACCTAAATTGCTGACCTATCAACTACATCTCTGTCTCATCCTTGGGTACTGCTCTTACTCTCATGTGTAGGATTTAGACCGATGACTATGCTTATCTGTTTGACCTGCTGGGTCAACCACTACCTGTATCGGGACTTCACTTGTGGGGCAACCTGGTACCCTCTAGCAGTGGAAGACAAGCTTCTACATCCTGTAGGGGGATAAAGGGTGAAAACTTAGAAGATACTTAGACTAAATTGGTTTGTATTTGGGCCACACTAGGGTGTCTAAGTCTAAGACTCCCTAGTGTGGCCCAAAGCCACACCAATTTAGTATCACAGCAGGTCCATACCCGTTGCCTGATACATTTACTATATTTCTTCATCTCCCTCTTTGCAGTAGTATCTGTTCAGGATAGTAAGCTCTTTAAAGACCTTAATGTTTATCGACATTGAGTATGTTTGGGCATGCATCTCCAAATGATGAACATATATGCACTGGAAAGGCGTGTGAGTGTTAACTAATAGCTTCATGAACAGAGAAATAACATCTATAGTAAGATGGAGTGAAGCTACTGCTGAAAGATGAGGGAGTATCAAATAAAGGTGTATTGTCATCCCGACTGCATGGTAATTTCTTATTACTTAGTTCCTATATGTTTAGCGCCTATATCAATGTCACATTAAGAGGGATGCTCTATGCATCTTACTGCCCTGAATTTGACCACATCATCTGCATGGCTAATGATAACCAGCTCTCTATTATCTCACACACCAGACTCTGTTACTATGCATTCATTACCATTAACATAATAGAAATTAGAACAGTTTGTGTTCTTTCAATTTACTTGGAATTAGGTAACTGAGTGTATGCAAGAAATGTGAGTGATTACTATATACCCTCAGAAAAAAAATCCATCCTAATAAGTCTCTGTACAGCAAAAAATTTTCAGCTACATTTTAAAATTGGAGGCTAGTCCGGGATGGTGACATTTATTTATTTTTGTGTTGTAAAGCAAATCTGTACCCACTGATCTTCTCCACCAAACCACTGGGACCATTCCTTAGATTAAAAGAGAGGTCAGTCGTTATAAAAGCAGACAGCCTGCAGGGGCAGGGAAGAAATTGATTACGAGTACTAACTTTTTTTTTTTTTTTTAACTGATTTTATAAACAAATTACATCCCAATCATAAAAAAGACATTAACAGCAAAACTCCTGCTTCCAAAAATCCCACCCCGACCACATCCACGCCTCTCTGCCCAAATTATTCTCTGGATAATTATACAATCTTGTTATTCCCGTGGAGTCAGCCCCGCGGAGCACCCCCCTTGCATCCTTCCGTTATAAGACAATTCATCACTATCTTCTCCTCCACCACCCTCTAGTGGTTCACATATTACTTCTACCCCCGCAGGAGAACACCCCCCCAAAGGGGTTTTTTGTTGTCGTTCTCCACAAGTACTAACTTACCTCTCCCTGTGCCTGCTGTGAGTGGCAGGACCGGCCGCAGTACCCCCACCGGAAGGCATATTCCCCCGAGTTGTGTCGCTGATGGACTGGCAATTCAGCCAATCAGTGACTGGAGGGGCGTCCCATCCCAGTCACTGACTGGCTAAGCAATGAGTCTATAATCCGGGTCATCATGACGTGTCAGCTTTGGAGATTCCAGGGCCTGGCAGTGGTCCTGAGGCCAGTCCTGCCACTCACCACAGGTACGGGAAGAGGTAAGTTAGTACTTCAATTTCCCCGCATTTTATAGTATGCCAGACTTCTCCTTTAACTAAAGTCTTTCCCTGATCTGTTTTTCAAAATCCCTGTAATGCCGTCTTTGGGGTGAAAAATAATCTTTAATTGTGCAGCAGCAGTGTCAGTGAGGTGGGGCTTACAGCGTTCGTGCCCTAGGTCTACGACGCCTCTTGGTCCTTCTTTATTGCCCCCCCCCGGTTTCCAGTACGGCCCCTGGCCTTAAACCCTGCTGTAAAATTCCAGTTACCTGCTCCATCTTGGATCACTACAGTCCAATGTAAATGCTATTTAAAATAAAACTTTAAATTTTGTCCCTAAATTAGTTACCTTTATGGAGATTCGACACAGAAGCCGTTCTTGGCCATTACCGTTTCCCCAAGAATCACGGAATTTGAACCGATCAGTGTTAGAATAAATTAAATAAAATGCATTGAGAAAGAAGCAAATAAAATAAAGGTTGCCTGTATTTTAGATGAAACACAGATAGACTGTGATACATCACTTTACAAGCAAATCATCTGGGTATGGAGGGAGCAGTTGCCTAATTTGGATGGAGACCCAGTTGCAATATATGGCTAAGAACATAGAGCATAATCTACAAGCTGTTAAAATAAAAATGCGCAGACATAACGCCTCGTCATCGAGCCATATAAAATACATTACAGATCAATAAAAGTCTTCATGTGATTAACAGCTGAACTCGTTTCAATAATTCCCCCTGACATATGAACTCCTGAGCCAGAAACATAAAATATACTGGATGTTTCAGATGGTTTAACTATGTGAGAAACGTTTGTTGTAAAAAACACTTAATTATGAGTTGTACTTGGTATTTTAGCATTCTGAGCACATGTAGACTGCCATGGCTGTAATACAGATCCCATGTATTATCCTACTTAGGTAAGAAGGGCAGGGGCCTTCATCTATGCTTTTATTTATGCAACAAAATTGCTTTTTTGCATGATCAGACTACATGGTTTTGCTTGTAGTCTGTTACTATGGAAACATAAAGGTCTGCAAAGGTTTTCTGCAGGTTACAATCTTATCACAGAAGATAAAATATACAAATAATACCAAGCAGGGTTATTGTCCCAATGTATCTGAAATTAAAGGAAAAGGAACTTTGCAAACAGTCTTGATTGCAAATGTCATATCAATGTTTCCATGGTAACAGACAACAAACAACCCCTGTGAAGCCTGATCTTCCTTTCTTCCAAGCCTTCCTCCCTCCCACCAGAGCAGTTGGCTGGTGTGGCTGTGTACCATAAATAATGTACTGGAGTTGGAAGCTCTGGCTCAGTGCACTATTTGTAGTGATGGCACTGTGTAACTGCAGAGCAGCTCTCATTAACCTCAATGGGAGCTGTCCTGCATTAGCCCAGCGCCGCCACTGGAGCCAAGGATTTTTACCTCCCATAAACTGTTTATTATGGGCTGCGCTGATCAACTCTTGTTAGCCTATCCTGTGGCTCAGCACCCCACCGATCAATTATTGATGGCCTATCCTGTGGATCGTCATCCTGCTGATCTATTGTTGACCTATTCTGTGTATTGCCCCGCACCAATCAATTATTGATGGCCTAACTTCTGGATTTACACCCGAAAAAACAAATATTGATGGCTTATCCTGTGGACTGCCACCCAGCCAATCAACTATTGATTGCCTATCCTGTGGATAAGCTAATGATAGTTTTTGCCAAAAGACCCTATGTGGTCATATTATGTCACAGGTATCGGGTGACTTGTGGCACCCCTTGTATGTTTGTACAGGGTGCACGCACTATTGCTGGCTTAGTACCCTACTTTAACACAACAGTACACCCAAATCTCTCCATGATGACATGTTGGCATACCCTGGGCACCAGCTTACCCTGTTCCTCCACTGCTGGGTGGCACCACCTCTTTCCTCTACTATGCAGAGTGGTGAACTAGTACATAATCACGTTGCTATTAAAACTTAATTAGCTCCTGCTGGTGTTGCTGGCCCCTTCCCCTGCCCGCACACTCTGCCTACACTTTGCACAGACCCCTTTAGCAACTCCTGCGACTCCTTCAGAAGCCATTAATCACAGTAGTCCTCCATAATTCAATGTTATCAAGGCATCAGATAGAAATCCTAATACAGAGGTGCCAGTGATAAATGTTTTTGTTACCTGTCTACAGTGCACATATAGAAAAGCAATAAAAAAACAAAAACAAATAGTGACATTTGGTCTTTTCTTGGAATTTAATATTTCTGGGAACCTTTGCAGCCAGATGGCCTTTCCCTCCCGAATGTTTTTTTTTTTTTTTTTTTCACTTCTCCAAATCCAAAGAGTCCACAAAGCTTTTGCAGACCACATTGACACTGAGAAAACCTGTAGGTCACTCAGAAGACCCTGCGTCAGAGCATCTGGTCTCTTCATCTGTCAGTGCTTGGTGTTCATCAGTCTTCACTACACAAAGGGACCCTACAGAAATCAGGATGCACCAAGTTGCTGACAGTCAGGCTGAAATTCGGAGTCTGAGCACGCAGCCAACAGTGGAAATCAGGTGCCTGCCCAAGACAATCAGCTTGGTTCACATGCGTCTGAGACGTGTTTTGATGGCTCAATTCCAGATTTCACAGCTATTTAAAAGTAGTCTTGTATAGCTGATCCTTGTCTCGGAACTCGGCACAACTTAATTCATTTCACTCTTTCTTTATATAAACACCCTTTTAACCCCTCCCTTCATTTTCATGATTTGCATCACTACGGAGACGGGAATGCATGCAAGAAACTTGCAGCCCCTTCCCGGGGGGTCTTGAACCTTGGAACCCCCCCCTCATCCTTAGTAGCTATTATTCTGGTTGTGCGAGCTGTGGCTACTTTTTACGATAGACTTACTCAATTGGAATTTAAATGCCTCATCATTATTTACGGAGAATGGAAAAAAAAGCGGAATTTTCTACCAAATTATAGCAACTCCAGCAGAAAAAATGAATGGGGATATGAACACATCACTAACCACTCCACGCCTTTTGCTTTTCTTTTCACATAAGAAAAGTCTTTGCATCTTGTAATGTTGTATTATTGCTTGTTGCAATTTTTTTCATATGATTTTTTACATTTTATTTTAATTTTGAGTAATACATGTCAGCAAATTGTGGTGTAAGAATTACTTTGTATCTAGTTTACTCTCGCCATAGGTAAACTTTAACCTAAAAGGGTTATCCAGGCTTAAAAAAACATGGATGCTTTCTTCCAGAAACAGAGCCACTCCTGTTCTCAGTTTGGGTGTGGGTTTTTGTAGCTCAGCTCCATTGATGTAAATGGTTCCGAATTGTAATACCGCATACAACCTGAGGGCAGGGGTGGCGCTATTTTTGCAAGAAAGTAGCTGTATTTTTTTCTTATCTGATCTTTGGGGTCCAACTGCTGGGACCCGTCACCAATCATGAGAATAGAGGTGGGTCAGTTGTCCAGATGCAGTGAAGTAGTATAGTGGAGCGTGAGCTGTCGGTCCCCTGTCAGTTGTAGGCACATGGCACATCATTACTTAATTCAGACACCAGGGGGCATTATCACAGAATGAAGGCACAGGGTGAAACCATTATTATATGGGGCCACAGGGAGCATTACTACTAGAAACATAGAAGATTGTCAGGAGAAAAAGACCACCTGGTTATCTAGTCTGCCCTTTTAGTATTTACCTTCTTATTATCTTAGGATATGTTTATCCTCAGATTGTGTCCCCTTGTTCTTATTAAAAATATCCCTATCTTGAACCCTATTTAGTCCTTTAACATATTTAAAGGTTTCCATCATGCTCAACACAGCAGGGTCAAAATCTCCCTCTTCCCACTGGTTATACCTCTAGCTATACACCCCAGCATATGATGGTTCCCAACCTACCTGGTTCCTGGTTGCACTGGTGACTCATTTTAGGGCTGTCAGAAATCACTTCCCCTAAATCCTTCTCTTCTAAAGTCTTTACCAACACAGAACTGCCAATATGATACTTGGATGGAGGATTTCTCTCCCCCCCCCCCCCCCCCAGTGCATTATTTTACATTTGAACACACTGAACTTCAGTTTCCATTGTTTGGACCACATACAGTATCTAGTGAAGATGAATCATTCAAATTCTGGAGTAAATACCACTTAAAGGGGTATTAACACAGAATAGGGGGCCACATATATCCTTAATTTACCCTGTGACATTTATATACTGGTTTCCTACATGGCATATTGGTCTTTTGAACCCTGAGTAAATGGAGCAGCAGCCTGCATGTTTGGTCGCTGCTCCATTCACTCTCTTCCATACATTGGCAAATGCTTCCATAGAAACTTCCATACATTGATACTTCCATGCAGAATTCTATACAATGGCAAGTGCTTCCATAGAGAAATTCATACTGTACATGGTGGGGCACAGGGTGCACTATTACTAAAATTGTGGCTCCAGGGAGCACTACCACTGTATAAAGGGACAAAGTGGCAATATTATTCTATGGGGGGCAAGGGGGCATTTTCACTAAATGGAGACACAAGGGGGCATTATTATTATGGAGGCACAGTGAGCATGATTACTATAGACATTATTGGTATAGTACTTTTCATTCTGATAGGGTGTTGGGTACCTCTTCTTGCGATAGCAGGGGTACCCAGTGGTTGGACACCCAGCTATAAGATAATTATCCCCATTCTGTGTATATCCCTTTAATACCCCTTTAAGTGTTATTTCCTCCAGGATTCAAAGCAGTTTGAAGGTGTGTTAGGACTTGTTTGAAGGCAATGCCATTCTGCATAGTTACATATGATCTCATAATTAGTGATATGAAGTTGAAATTAGTAAAGCTGATGACACCACTGTTTGTTCCCAAGGGTTAACTGTTGGTTCACTGTTCACCCACTCACTGATGCAGGTTCCTCACACACAACCCACCTATTACACTTCTTCCCTCTCCTTTCTTTAGTATGTTCCCCACCATTAGGAGGTTAGACCTGGTCACCCCCATATAAGTGAGTTAGTTCCTGGTGGGAGAGTCTTTGGTCTTCTGTAGTAAAGTTGGTGTGAGACAGAGACACAGTTCTCTTCAAAGAAGCTTTTCAAGCAACTTTGCACTGCTAAACCCAAAGGTGGGGTAACCTGGGTCAACCTTGCCTGTGCCTGGGAATCTTCTTAACAGTCAGGGCAATCTACCATGTCAAGGGATTGAATCTCAGTGGGACAAAGAGCCTAAGCTGAAGTTTCCCACTTCTACCTGCTCTACTTTCTCAGGTAATCTTGAGAGGTTAGCTTTGCCCAGTAGTTTAAGTCTCGGACTTGTGATACTGAACCTGACAGTCTCTGGGCTGGTTTAGCAAAATGCTATCTATCTTCTGTTTAGTTCTTCTCTTCTAAACGTGAGTACAAGGATTTCTTTAACAACACTAAGTAACACTCTACACTATCCCGGCAAAGTACTGCTCTACTTAGACAAGGTCCCCAAGACAGCCCCTGAACCTATCTTAAGTCAAGCTACACTTCTTCTACTATCACTCACTACCTCAAGTACAACCTACACCTGTACCTGCACCTACTGTAGCAAGCTGTTTCCTTCTTAATCTGTATTGCACTGAAGTTCTCAAGTAAAGCCATTCCTTGTTTAAGCGCTGGACTCTGTGCGGATTATAATAGGTCCTTTTTGGGGCAGTAGCCCGGGGCCCTTAGCTCCTCGGGGGCCCATGGCCAACCAAACAGACTTTAACTTTCAGGGGTGTAATGTCTCCTGGCTACAGTTCTGCCATGATTTCCGAAAATGGCAGCTTTTTTACTGCAGTTTTGCACAAATCAGGGCATCATGACATTATCTAACCTGTACCATGAACACCACACTAGTGCTTCCATAGTTAGAGTGTGGTGGGGGGCCCAGGCTTGGTCAACAGCCCGGGGCCTATGCTAAAGTTAATCTGCCCTGGCTAGTGTATCCAGGGGTGGGTAACGCTATTCCTGGCAACCATGAAAAGTGCACAAGTTTTCAGAGAAAACACCAGAGCCCACCCGCTGTATACCACCTAAGTGCCCCAGAGAAAACACCAGCTGTATACCACCTAAGCGCCCCTGGCCAAGGCATACGCGCCTTCCAGTGAAATAGTGAAGATGTGACTCCATTGTGCTTATTTACTGTAGCTGTAAATCGTACCAGTGGTCTTCCTTTATCTGTTATATGTTTTCTGGAAGGAAAAGTATATAAATTCAGAGCATTCTCCAGGTCAGACATTGCAGGATTACACATAGAGGACGGCATTTATCCTGACCCCTCCATACACAGGAACACTCGGACAAACAAGAGCAGATTCATCGACCAGAAATATGTACATATAACCACAAAGCAACTACCACCTGACCTGAATACAGAAATACCCACAGCTCCGCAGTCTGGAAATACATGTCACGGTTGAACATTGTGATTTTTTATTTTTTTTCTGAACCTGCCAACGTAGCTAGAAAGCCCAGGGATGTCTGGGGGTCTGATTCTAAAAATCCTGCAGTAAATAGACCTTGGGTTTACAAGGAAAGCAATCTCAATATCATGCAGATGGATTCATAGGGTGAAGGAGAAAACTTGGAAAAACAACTTACAGTATTTTTAAAAACTATTAAAAGCTAAAGTTGAGAGGGAAAAACAAAAACACACATGGATGGTGATAGAGTGGAAGACTGGAATATAGGTTCAATAATATAGGTTACACTTAAAGGGGTTATCTAATAAGAAATATTGACCCACATTTAGCTATCACACATTGAGCTATCTACAGGATACTTCATCAATCACTGATCACCGGGGTGCTGACACCTTGCACCTGCACCGATCAGCACTGCCACTACACAGTGAATGGTTGGTCTCTGTTCGTTGTGTAGTGGTGGCGACTAGAGATGAGCGAGTACTAAAATGCTCGGGTGCTCGTTATTCGAGTCCCATTTTTCCCGATGCTCGGATGCTCGTTTCCAATAACGAACCCCATTGAAGTCAATGGGAGACTCAAGCATTTTTGCAGGGGACCAAAGCTCAACACAGGGAAGGTTGCGTGAAAACCTGGAAACCTCAGAAAATGATGCAAACACCACAGAAATAGAAAGGAAATAGCAGGGGCAGCATGCATGGATGCCTCTGGGGCTGCCTAATCGCACCATTACGCCAAATTCTGGGCAACAGCCTGGTGGTGACCATCAAGACAATTTTGGGCGACAGTGTAGTGGCGAGCCTCCAAAAAATCATGTGTGAGAGCCTGTAGGTGACCCTCAGAAACAATAGGTTTGAAAAAGCATGGTGGTGCATCCCTGAATTACAGTCTGTGACTGAGATTGCAGGTGAACCCCCTAAAATAGTAGTCTGACAAACCTTGGTGGTGAACCTCTAAATTACATAGTTTGACTGAGATTGCAGTTTACAGCATGGCGGTGAACCCCAGAGTGGCTTGGTTAGACTGATATAGCAGCTAAACCAACCAAAAATTCAGCCTGACACAGCATGGCGGTGAAAACAGAGTGACCAAGTTAGATGAGGTAGCAGGTGAACCACCCCAAAATTTAGCAAGACACAGCATGGAGGTGACAATAGATTGACCAAGTTCGACTGAGGTAGCAGGTGAACCACCCAAAAATTTAGCCAGACACAGAATGGAGGTGACAACAGATTGACCAAGTTCGACTGAGGTAGCAGGTGAACCACCCAAGAATTTTGCCTGACACAGCATGGCAGTGATAACAGAGTCACCAATGAAATTCCAGTCAACAGGCTGTAATTGACCCTCCTATAAAAATATTTTTGAGTGTCTGTAGTTGACTCTCCTAAAAAAATGATTGGAGAGAGGGCTTGTAGGTGGCCCTCCGTAAACATTGTTTGAAACTGAACACCCTCTCTAGTGAAAGTTTAACACTGCATAGTGTTGAATAGCGTTACTTGAGAGAAAACTGTAGGTGACTGTATGTGCTCTGGTCTACGTCTAGACTGCAAAACTTAGACTGGGGACCTGTCAGGAGCCAGGGCCCAACTGGACTGCTGTAGAGAGTTTTCTAGCTTGTGTCCTTCCTCCACAGAATCCAAAAGCAAAAGACCCTACACTTTCTCTACCCATGTGACTTCCTTCCTACAGCCCCTGTAAGGTGTGCTGTGAGTGGGTGAGGAGTGCATATGTGAGAAGTAAAGAGAGAGATGATAGGTGAAGAGAAGAAAGAACTCTCATTGGCGTACAAATCCATGTGACACACAAACAAACAATAACCCCTTACATACTACAGCTGTGCAATAACTGAGTTTACATACTTGCAATAACGACACCTTGTGGCGAAACTCTGGCACTACTACATCACCTCAAAAAGTGCAGGCTTTTACGAAGGGCGTAACCAAAAATGTCCCCACAGCTCTGGAGCTCAGGTGATTTATGTAGAGGCGCATTGCCTCTACATAAATCCCGATGTCACTGAGCCTCTCCATGTGAAAATTTTGAAACCTACGCCATCTCAGAGCTGCTGTAGGTTTCAGTATCATTTTTGGTCCTGAAAAATGATAAGTGCAGCGGACCCAGAGTCCGCGCCTCCCCCGTCCCGCCCCCTCCACACCCCCTCCCTGCCCCACTGGCGAAGGTGGCGTAAAATGGAAGATGTGCACCTCTAAAGAAATCTACCATGGAGCATGTCAGTAGGGGTTTAGGTAAGACTGGTATGCAGGTACTCCTGTCTTAATAAATTCCCCTTGATGGGCCTACAGAGTTTACCTGTTAGTCTGTAAGTGTTTTTATGGCAGCCACTAAGGCTTCTTTAGCTAGGCTGCTGCATTTAAAGGGATGGCGCACCGGCAGCTTTTTCCATCCCCTGGACATGGAAGTGAGAGACATCGCTGGACGGCGGTGACGGAGAGGCAGATGGCGGGCGAATCGAGTAGCGATCGTCACCGGAGGGATGGTGAGTATGGTGTCTGTGTGTGTCTGTGTGTTTTTTTTTGGGGGGGGGGAGTTGTCCTTTAATCTGCACATGAGTATATTCACACATAAAAACCCTAAAAGCCTTAAAAATATCTCTAGTATTATTATTATTATTATTATTATTAATCATAATCATCATCATATAAATCCCGTTTATTGTACTTATTTTGAAGCTGAGAGGCAGCGATCTCTCTGATCATGGTCAATATAGTAACAACACAAACATAAATTCAAATTCTTAATTCAATATGCAACATTGTAATGAAATATTACCGGCTCTTGAATAGTAGATCCGGTGACTCTCGTGTCAGGTATGGTGGAGACTACAGAACGTGCCGCAGTCATTCCCACTTGTTCTCTATTATCCTGGTCGTCTGAGAGTCACTGAACCTAAAGATCCAGAGGAAGGCGAAGAAACCCCCCGGAAAATTCTACCTCAGGGGGGAAAAAAATTCTTTCCTGACCCCGCAAGTGGCGATCGGATCTGATCTTCCTGGATCACCACTAGCCTGCTGCATACAGCTGTATACATATTATATAGGATGAGGAGACTCCTCCCTGTAATAAATGAAAGACGGAGACATTATTGCTACACAATATGTTGTCCCTGTAGAAATAACTACTTTCATTACATATACATAAATCTTATATACAATACATGTCCTGCTCCTAACAGTTTACAATCTATATAGTTCAGGAGACCTGCCCTTAAGAGTTTACAAGCTAATATTCACAATACTTGTCCTGCTTACAGAGCTTACAATCTAATATACAGTACATGTCCTTCCCACAGAGCTTACAATCTAATATACAGTACATGTCCTGCCCACAGAGCTTACAATCTAATATACAGTACATGTCCTGCCCACAGAGCTTACAATATAATATACAGTACATGTCCTGCCCACAGAGCTTACAATCTAATATACAGTACATGTCCTGCTTACAGAGCTTACAATCTAATATACAGTACATGTCCTGCCCACAGAGCTTACAATCTGATATACAGTACATGTCCTTCCCACAGAGCTTACAATCTAATATACAGTACATGTCCTTCCCACAGAGCTTACAATCTGATATACAGTACATGTCCTTCCCACAGAGCTTACAATCTAATATACAGTACATGTCCTTCCCACAGAGCTTACACTCTAATATACAGTACATGTCCTGCCCACAGAGCTCACAATCTAATATACAGTACATGTCCTTCCCACAGAGCTTACAATCTAATATACAGTACATGTCCTGCCCACAGAGCTCACAATCTTATATACAGTACATGTCCTGCCCACAGAGCTTACAATATAATATACAGTACATGTCCTGCCCACAGAGCTTACAATCTAATATACAGTACATGTCCTGTTTACAGACCTTACAATCTAATATACAGTACATGTCCGGCCCACAGAGCTTACAATCTAATATACAGTACATGTCCTTCCCACAGAGCTTACACTCTAATATACAATACATGTCCTGCTTACAGAGCTTACAGTCTAATATACAGAACATGTCCTTCCCACAGAGCTTACACTCTAATATACAATACATGTCCTGCTTACAGAGCTTACAGTCTAATATACAGAACATGTCCTGCCCACAGAGCTTACACTCTAATATACAGTACATGTCCTGCCCACAGAGCTTACACTCTAATATACAGTACATGTCCTGCTTACAGAGCTTACAGTCTAATATACAGAATATGTCCTGCCCACAGAGCTTACACTCTAATATACAGTACATGTCCTTCCCACAGAGCTTACACTCTAATATACAGTACATGTCCTTCCCACAGAGCTTACAATCTAATATACAGTACATGTCCTGCCCACAGAGCTTACAATCTAATATACGGTACATGTCCTGCCCACAGAGCTTACACTCTAATATACAGTACATGTCCTTCCCACAGAGCTTACAATCTAATATACAGTACATGTCCTTCCCACAGAGCTTACAATCTAATATACAGTACATGTCCTGCCCACAGAGCTTACAATCTAATATACAGTACATGTCCTTCCCACAGAGCTTACACTCTAATATACAGTACATGTCCTGCCCACAGAGTTTACAATCTAATATACAGTGCATGTCCTGCCCACAGAGCTTACACTCTAATATATAATACAATCTCTGCTCCTAAGAGCTCACAGAGTAACACAGGCCCTTCTCTTAAGAGCTTACAGGCTTATATTTAGTACATGACTACATGTCTGCCCCGAGGAGCTTACAATCTAATGTACACTACAATACCCCACTCCTAAGAGCTTGCACTGCAATGTACCATACAGATGTCGCCAGTGTTAACATGAACATGGCAAAGCATTTCATGGTAACACAAGCTCCATGTGTAGAGGCCCTGCTCCCCGCAGGAGCTTACAATCTAATATACAACCTAACACACAGCAGACATACAACAGAGAGGCGGCTGTCTACATAAGAGCAGCCATTATAAAAGGGTTTTCCAGGGAATGATGGCCAATGCTGTGCATAGACCATCACTTAACTTTCCTTGAGAAACGCCTCTAAGGCCATGTTCACACATGTGCCCAGATGGGTTGTTTACTAAACTCATTTTAGCTCCATATGTGAACAAGGCCTCAGTGAAGAGCTCCCTACCTAAACGCGTCTTCTCCAAGCTGTCAACCTGTAACTAACAGCAGAAGCCTCAGCTACAGCTATATTTTCCGCACCATGTGTGACATCATGAGCATAGGCGTAGCTACCATAGAGGCAGGGTAGGCAACTGCTATGGGGACCCTGCAGAAGGGGGGCCCGGGGATGTACAGGAAAGATAAGAGCCAACCTGTGTCCTTCTGCTTAACCCCTCATGTACTGCTGCGTGTAAGTGACCCAAAGTTCATTTACATGCTGCAACACAAAACAGGTTAATAAGCAGAAGACAAGGCGATCTCTGCTTCACTGGTCTGATAACCCCTGACCTCTTTTCTCCTGAGCCCTGCAGAAGTCAGGGGTTATGAATGCACAAGCCATCTCCTTCTGTTCTGCTTTTAACCCTTTTTTGTGCTGCAGCATGTTGGTGAGGTTTATGTCACTTACACACTTCAGTACATAAGGGGTTAACCATAACAGCTCCTAATGGGCCCTTATAGTTAAATGCAGTGGACTGACAAAGCAAGCAGCGATTAGCTCTCTGCTCTGCCACAAGAGACTTTATTCTATATAATGTGTTTTTTGTTGTGCCGGGGGGGGGGGGGGGGGGGGGGGGCCTGTTTAATTTTTATGCTATGGGGCCTCAAGAATCCTGGCTCCGCCCCTGATCATGAGCCTTGTGCTTGTGATGTCATCATAACTGCCACTGTTGTTTATGTATCAAGCTAGAATCAGTGATAAGTGCTCAGCTGTGATTGGTTGCTATGGGCAACAAAGGACATTAGTGCTCAGCTGTGATTGGTTGCTATGGGCAACAAAGGACATTAGTGGTCAGCTTTGATTGGTTGCTATGGGCAACAAAGGACATTCCTACTGTAAGACTGTGCGATCAATCTCCCTATAGTGATTTATTTTATCCAAACAAAATATTTCAGCCATTTTCAATCAATGCATGATGGTCAATGTTCCATATTTATAGGTTGCAAACTAAATAACATAGACCTATACTCATGAATGAATAAATGTATAAAGTGCCAACAGTGCACATATATAGTATAAACATTAAGACATAATTATAATATGTGCTCAGCATTATTATTATGATAGGCAGAGAATGGGCATTATTACTATATTGAGGGCACAGCATGGGCATTATTACTATATTGAGGGCACAGCATGGGCATTATTACTATATTGAGGGCACAGCATGGGCATTATTACTATATTGAGGGGACAGCATGAGCATTATTACTATATTGAGGACACAGCATGGGCCTTATTACTTTATTGAGGGCACAGCATGGGCATTATTACTATATTGAGGGCACAGCATGGGCATTATTACTATATGGGGGTACAGCAGGAAGCATGATTACTATATTGAGGGCACAGCATGGGCATTATTACTATATTGAGGACACAGCATGGGCATGATTACTATATTGAGGGCACAGCATGGGCATTATTACTATATTGAGGGCACAGCATGGGCATTATTACTATATGGGGGTACAGCAGGAAGCATGATTACTATATTAAGGGCACAGCATGGGCATTATTACTATATTGAGGACACAGCATAGGCATGATTACTATATGGGTGGTACAGCAGAAAGTATGATTACTATATTGAGGGCACAGCGTGGGCATTATTACTATATTGAGGACACAGCATGGGCATTATTACTATATTGAGGGCACAGCATGGGCATTATTACTATATTGAGGACACAGCATGGGCATGATTACTATTTTGAGGGCACAGCATGGGCATTATTACTATATGGGGGGTACAGCCGGAAGCATGATTACTATATTGAGGGCACAGCATGGGCATGATTACTATATTGAGGGCACAGCATGGGCATTATTACTATATGGGGGGTACAGCAGGAAGCATGATTACTATATTGAGGGCACAGCATGGGCATGATTACTATTTTGAGGGCACAGCATGGGCATTATTACTATATGGGGGGTACAGCAGGAAGCATGATTACTATATTGAGGGCACAGCATGGGCATTATTACTATATGGGGAGTACAGCAGGAAGCATGATTACTATATTGAGGGCACAGCATGGGCATGATTACTATATTGAGGGCACAGCATGGGCATTATTACTATATGGGGGGTACAGCAGGAAGCATGATTACTATATTGAGGGCACAGCATGGGCATTATTACTATATGGGGGGTACAGCAGAAAGCATGATTACTATATTGAGGGCACAGCATGGGCATGATTACTATATTGAGGGCACAGCATGAGCATGATCACTATATGGGGGGGTACAGCAGGACGCATGATTACTATATTGAGGGCACAGTATGGGCAGTTTGGAAGCCTATAGGAGGGAGAAAGGGAAGCAAGTTGCTAAAAATGTGCAGAGACTAAGATGTTTGTCAGGCAGGTTCTGAAAAGATGAAACGTAGCTGGAAGAAATCGTCATGGCGGTCATGGCGGTCTGGACCGGATGGAGAGGAAATGGAGAGTAACATCTCGGATCAAAGAAGACGTCACCTGTGAGTCACTGAATGGTGGTTTTTATATTGTGTAGAACATTATTTATTTTTTTTCTAAGGTGTGCCCCAAGGTGGAAAAGGTTGGCAAGCACTGATCTAGAAGATCTGAGGATTTTTAGGGCTCTGCACAGATCACAATGAATGAGCCCCCACACAATTCCATAGATGGAAAAATAAACTAGTTACAGGTGCCAGAGTATCCAAGGCAAATTTTATTTAAGTTCTTCGTTTTTTTAACCCTTAGGTGACCCTGGACGTACCCGTACGTCCAGGGCCGCCTACCTGTGTTCAGAGCGGGGCCGCGCGGTGGCCGCCCTCTGAACCGCCGCGGACACCGGCGGGCGCAAAAAATGACACCGGACACAAGTTATACATGTTATACATGTTACATATCGTTGTAATCGTAAAGACTTGAGGAACACATATATCAAGTCAGTTTTACCCCAGGGCGAGCGGCGTAAAAAACAAAAAACCCCAAATAAAAGAAATGCGTTTCTTTTTTTTCAATTTCACCACACTTTGATTTTTTTTCTGTTTTTGCAGTGTCCTTTATGAAAAAAATCAGATTGTCATTGCAAAGTACAATTAGTGGCGCAAAAAATAAGGGTTCATGTGGGTCTCTAGGTGAAAAAATGCAAGTGCTATGGCCTTTTAAGCACAAGGAGGAAAAACCGAAAATGCGAAAATTTTAATTGGCCCCGTCTTCTAAGGGTTAAGTAGCAAAATATAACAAAAAGTCTGGTACTGCTGTCATCTTACTGACCTACAGAATAACCACATAAACATGAACTCTTCCCCTAAAAAATACTTTGGCATTGAAATTAGGTTTTTCCATTCCAAAATTGTAAAGTGCTGCGGAATCTGTTGGCGCTATATAAATTATTATTAATTATTATTCCAACCCCGACAAATTTTTGGAAAATAAATGTTGCACAAGTACAACGTGTCCCACAAACAACAAGCCCTCAAGCAGCAAGATTGATGGAAAAATTAAAGTTATGTCTCTTCGATGGAAAAAAAATAAAATAACAAAAACGGAAAAATGCAAATTGGCTGTGTCCTAAGGGGTTAACATAATACTTTAGTGCATTCAAAGCAAATAAAAAGTCATCTAATTAAAAAGCAGAAAATCACTTTGTCCTTCCATGCTGCCTACCCCGTCGTCTTCCTGACTCCAGAGAACCATGTAACTTCTGAATATATATTTTTATAACTTTTTTTCTGTCATTTGAGGTGACCTCTTGGGAACGTCGCCAGGAAAAGAAATGTTTAATTTCTGACCGGTTAAATGACAGCATTTATATGCTCACACTTTGTAGTACCTATACATTGTATATCCAGCGGGGGGAGAGGAATCTCCGCACAACCACACTAGGTATAAAAATGTCCAAATTTGGTTATAGACCACAAGATCTTCACTGTTATTCTGTCTCATGGGGAAAGCCTCCTGACCCTAGGAAATAAATCAATGGGCATAGACGCATTAAATGCCTACTTTTATTTTAACAAAACAAACACCTGACAGCAGAGGCATAACATGAAGCTTCTGGCCCCGGTACAACATTTGTAACAAGGTTCCTCTACTGTTTTACCTAATACGTCAGCCTGCAATCCTGCACCCACTTTTGTTCGGTAAGGTTTTACTATAGACGCTATTAGTATAAACAGTAGTCTTTATGATATTGTTGGAGTAATCCTATCACATCCCATCATTAAGGGTAGTCTTGCTTAAAAGGATATTAAAGTGTTTATAAAATTCATATGTTGCTGAGACTAGGAAAAAATAAGAAAAAAAATACTCACCTACCCCTGATACCCTGCAGTTTCTGCTCGTCTACTTCATGATCTCTTAGGGTCCAATAACACTGAGCAATTACCTGCTGAGTCAGGCTGATTCAAACACATATCGCTCCATGTAATGAAAACAATGATCGGCTGATCGTTGTCTTTCAGCAAGTTTAAAAATCAACGGCCGCTAGCCGTGCATGTCTAGGTGTAATGGTGATGCGCAACCGATGGTTGATGAAAGTATAAAGAAAATAATAGACATTATACTTACCTGTCCACGCTTCTCTGTATTTTGTTGCTTTTCCCTGTGTTCCCCCCCAGCTGCCAATGAAGCTTCTGAAGCTTTCTATAAAGTTACAAGCAACTCAACCAATCATTGGCCGGGCATTGTACCCTCTTGATCAGTGATTGGCTGAGCGGCCCGTCACTTCAGAGACGGCTTCACTGGCGGCTGTGAGGAACACAGGAAAAAGGCAATAGAACACAGGGCAACGTGGGCAGGTAAGTATAATGTTTATTATTTTCTCTATAAAGCAAAGGCTGCACGGGCATCGCTAATGAGGCCTGTGCAGCCCTTGCCACGTGATTTTCAAGCCGATCTATGCTCGCTTACAACGATAATTGTGCCATGTAATAACGCCCTTATATTCTTCTTTCTTCTGAGATGAGAACTCAGTGCAGGACCTGCCTGCTTAGCCAATCACTGGTAGGGATGGGACACCACTACAGCCAGGGATTGGCTGAACGGGTAGGTCCTATGCCAAAATCCCACCTGAAAAGTAGGAAGAAGACAGAAAATCGTGGCCTGTAAAGAGACAAACAGGGAACAGGGTTTGTTGAAAGTAGGAAAAAGTTGAGATTTTTTTTAATGAATTATCGCCGAAACCCCCCCCCCCCCCCCCCCAAATATGATTTTTTTTCCCCCGAAACACCTGAATGCCTTTTTTAAATCCTACTGAAAACAATAGAAAGGTGGCCATACAGTCAGGAACATTTCCTTCATGACATTAATCATAGGTTCAGCTTTTTCCACAAAATATGGTTCCTAAAGGGGTTGTCCAGTTTAGAGAAAAATATTTCCATATGCCTTTTTAGAGTATTCAAAGTAATTCAAAGTAACTAAAACAAAGAGGTCGCCAGCTCAAGAGCCTCATCTGAGTGAAGAGAGTTTCTCTAGTTCTGGAGCACCTGTCATGTCCTGCATTGCTCAGACAACAATGTGGTTTGAATGGATACTGTGTAATGATTAATTTCTCCTGTGGTGGCGCTGCAGAGAAACTGAACACTTACTGCAAGGGGTCCCTACAAATATTTACCCCCTTGGTGTTTTTCCTTTTTTTTCTTTTTTTTGTAGCATTACAGCCTGAAAATTTGATTTGTTTCAAAATAGTTTTGTGCAAATTGAGATTTATGGAAAGTTGTGAGTACATAGGTACAGTATTTGCCCCATATAGTATGGACCCCTAAACAAGTTATGGCCTAATCAATTCGACTGAGAAGTCATAAAATAAGATTATTATGTCATAAATAAGCTTGTATTTAATTACCCTATTGTGATGCCTGCATCTTTCCTCAGGAGCTAGGCCTGGGTAGTAGAGACCAGACTGGCATCTGTGCAAGTAGGAGTGGGAATGAGGACAGGTGAGTATCTTATATTTGGAAAAAATACACTACAATTCTAAGGGGGCAAAGTCTATATGAAAATTCTATAAAGGGGTTATCCAAGCTTAGAAAAACATGACTACTTTCTTCTAGAAACAGTACCACTCATCTCCAGTATGGGTGTGGGTTTTGCAACTTAGATCCATTGAAGTGAATGGAGATGAATTGCAAAACCACACCCAAACTGGAGACAAGAGTCATGCTGTTTCTGGAAGAAAGTGACCATAATTTTCTAAGCCTTTAGGGGTACAGTGAGTATTAAATTTCATGGGGCAAGTATGCATTACTGTCCATTTCTGGAAGCACAAGGCACATTATTATTATTATTATTATTATTATTATTATTATTATTATTATTATTATTATTATTAATAACTTTAGGGGCTCTAGTGAGTAACACTGTTTTCAGAAAACTCAGGGGCCCTGACTTATTAAACATTTCTTGTAAGTTTTCTTCCATTTCAAGCATGTTCAGAATTTTCTACCAAATTTATGTCAGGTTTACTTGATTTTACACTTGAGTTTTCCCGAAAAAATTGGAACTTTTTGGGTTTTTTTAGCGCAAGTTGCAACACTTAATAAATTCCATTTTATGTTACTTTATGACATAAAATACATAGAGCACTCCACAAAGTCCAAAAATTACAAAAATCCTTGAGAATTTTTAAGCCATGAAAAGTTTTCCTCTGAAGGTTTGCACAGAAGCTTACTGCTTGCCCTACTCCATCAGTCCCATTAATTCAGCTTGTATACTGGAATACTAAGCTAGTTGGATCCCTCAAACCCCTCATGTCTTTTCATGCCCAATAAGAGCTATTGTGTGTACGAAAAGTTGTATAAGAAAGAAAAGCTCTGTTCTTGATCATTTTCCTACAACTCCCTGGTGCTCTTACTATGTAAGCAGCCCTGTTTGCTGTCCTGATGCTAAACATCTGAGACAAAGCATGCACGTACATATATACCAAGACTAAATGTTTTTGGTAATAAGTGCCTGTAGTTGTATTTTTTCCACAATATTCATTCGCTATCGTTGTCTCTTCTCTACAGTATAACCTCATGGGTGGAACACTTAAAGGGATTGTCCAGCAGTTATCAGATTTAATGTTAAAGGACACAAACACTTTGAAAAAAAATCAAATAAGCTTTCCATACAGTACCTTTTCCATACAGTACCTTTTCCATTCCTTGCTGACAACACTGCCTAGGTCCTCCCTAATCTCTGTTTTCTGGTACCTGGTCTTCCTACAGCCAGTCAGTGACCTGCCATTTCTAGAGATGAATGAACCTCGAAGCACATTTGGATTCATCCAAACCCAAACTCTATATTCAATACTCCATACTCCAACCCGATTGTAATCCCAAACAGAACTTGGATTTATTGCTAATACTATACAGTCCTAGTTTGTGGCAGTTTAGATTTCTTGTCTACAACACCACCACAAAGGAACCAGTGGCTGTCGGTCAATGGAAGGACACATAGTGGGTGCCATGATGCCATTTCCTTCTGCTGAGCGCCTAGAAATGGTCCTAGCAGAAACAGGAGGTGTGATGGAGGGCAGGGGCCTAACTATCACTGTAGCAGCCATAGCAGCTGCTATGGGACCCGCCGCATTAGGGGGCCCCATGACCTGCTATTTCTCCAAAGGACTGCTCTACTTCTCTCAGTCCAGTCCAGTCTGTCAACTAGGCAAAAAGTCTGGTAGTCAATGATCTCTCTCCAAGAGGTACACTACCCAAAAGTAGCCCCTGAGAGCCTTTTTATAGTACAGGTGGAAGAGCATGTATATCCTCTTGTGGCTTGACAACACTTATAATCAGTATTCATATCCTTCATCATGCATGGCTGAGACACAACTACATGGGGAATTTTCCAGCAATCCGATATTTCTATCTCAGTGCTTTATATTTATTGAGTGTATCTGTACAAAAGGACAGTAAAAGTCTTGATTTACTTACAAGGAAAATGCATGTTGTTCCCTACTTCCCAAGCAGCAGCAGCTATGAAATAAGATCTCATTGTCCCCATGTATTCTGCTGCCTGTGTATCTTTGCGCTGACCTCAGCATTATATTACGGTGACATATTTGGAGCGCAGTCACACTGACCTGGATTTCTGGATTTCGTATCTTCTCCGAGCTGCCAGCCAGGACTGAGATAAGTGTTTCATTAGTATCTACCATGTTATCTGCAGCAGTGATGGGAATGCAAACTACAATCCAATCATCCTGGCACATCTTCTGCCATTGTCTGACTGGGGCACATTAATACTGTACGGTAGAATGATAAAGCGCAATGAGCGCAGGAGACCAGGGAATAAAAGCAGATAAGATTTCATGTGATTCATAACTGTGACTACTGCAGTCCTTCTAACATTATACAGGTGGTCATGATTAGAGATGAGCGGATCTTGAGCACGCTTGGATTCATCTGAACTGGAACTCTCTGTATTTGATTACCAGTGGCTGAAGAAGTTGGATGCAGCACTTGGGAGTTTAGGAAAACATGGATACAGCCTATGGCCTATGACTGTATCCATGTTTTCCAGGCAAATTTAGGGCTGCATCCAACTTCTGCAGCCGCAGGTAATCAATCTGAGCGTGTTCAAGATTTGCTCACGTCTAATCATGATCAATAAGAAAAGCCATACATTGTTGAAGCAGCTGAGAATATAAGGTTAAGGGTAGCTTCACACGTACCGGATCCACTGTGGATATGTAAGCCGATCCCTTTAACCCCCGGCCCAGAGCATACATTACCTGCTCGGCGCCGAACAGGTAATGTATGCCCCGGTTGCGGCGGGCGGTTAAAGGAGCTGGCTTACATATCAGCAGTGTAATGAAAATTGGATTTCGCTGCAAACCTACAGCGTGAAATTCGCTGCGGATCCGGTATGTGTGAAGCTACCCTAAAGAACATCTTGTAATACACTTTACAGAAGGGGGTGCACAATTATAATGCACGGGCCACTAGCTACAGAAGAAAAAGGACCTGTCAAGGCCTATAAGTAAAGGATTTAAAGGGGTATTGCATGGTATAATATTAGGATGACATGTATTTAGGATAGGAAACCAATGTAATCAGTGGGGGTCCAACTTCGTACTTCCACCATCCAGCTGACTGAAAGGGGTACTCCAGAGAAGAATAAATTCTCTTCAGAAATTAATAGCAAATCCCCATAGAAAACTTCTCCTGCTCTGGCCAATCCCTGTCACAGACAGAGGTGGCAGCAGAGAGCACTGTGTCAGAATGAAAAGAATGCACCACTTCCTGCAGGACATAAGCAGCTGATAAGGACTGGAATACTTTAAAATAGACCTTAAGGCTAGATTCACACAGGACAGATCCGCAGCGGATTTTACGCTGCCAATTCGCAGCAAAATCTGTTGCGGATGTTATGCTGATGACTTCAATGGGATTTACATCCCGCTCCACGTATGTACGTGACAGCGCCATTAACCCCCACCGGCCGGAGCATACTTTACCTGCTCCATGCTCGGCTTGCTTTGGGGGTTCTCAGCTTGACATCCCCCTCAGCCAATCAGTGCTCTGCCCCGCTGCAGCCACTGATTGGCTGAGTGGGACGTAAAGACGCCGGGAGCCCCCAAAGCAAGCTGGAGCGTGGAGCAGGTAAAGTATTCTCCGGCCGGCGGGGGGTTAATGGCGCTGTATATTCCTCTGCGAGTATGTATTCCTTTTGAAAGTCATTGGCATAAGATCCACAGCGGATTTCGTCCTGTGTGAATCTAGCCTTAAATAGATTTTTAAATAGACGTTTGTATAACTTGATTATTATTTTTTCTTTTGCAGCAGTTTCTCGCCACTAGCCTATGCTAACAATGGCCATTGTCGCTAATGCTATCAGTGGGTGAAATGGACCGCCTGTGTCCAAACCAGATTTTTATTTTAAGGTGACCATACACTTTATAAAGTCCATACACTTTGTGCTAAAATTTGGCAAATTTGCCGCTGACACTGGGTTCGGCATGGTTGGAGATAAGGGTCGGCATGGATTTCCATTGCTTGACTGTTTCGTTTGCAGAGGTATAAGCCAGTCCCAGAGCTGCGTGACTGCAACTTACCCCTCCCCATAGGGACTGCATAAACTTCTGGCCTTGTCGATTGTTCATGTACTGTATATGGGGAGGACGGAAGGGGTAACTGTCTGCTTCATAAACATTTGGCAGACTGTTATTGATGGTGTGTATGTGTCTTTTGGTTAATGGCTGAATAACTCTTGAATTTAATGAATGAATAATGATGAACGACTATTTTACAAAGACATACGCATTGTCCGTACCAGTGTTCAAACTAGCTATACATGATCAAGGTCAAAGGATAAACAAATTTTCTAGAATGTTCTTTTAAAGTAAGAATGTTCCTAGATTAAAGATATTTCCCAAATAAAAGATCCTCCATCTATTGGAGATAAACGTCAAACCTGGTCGACTTCTTTCAACATAATAATCTTGTGTCATCAGTTGGTTCAATCATTCTCTGTTCAATTCCTTTCTTATGATTGGTGTCTTCCTATGTGATACAGGTAGATTTGTAGTTTCTCATGTATTAGGCTTTTTTTTTTTTTTTTAAATTGCTTGATTGTTGTATATTATAGAGATACAGATCTATCTAAATGTTTTCTATGGACAATCTGCAGCCTCTGCAAAATCTGAGGGCTGAAGACCACTTTCCTAGAGGAGGAATGGCCGTCAATAGTTTCTGTGCTTGTTTCAATCAGTTCTATCAAGCACAATTCTACATGGTTACTTAGGCTTCATCTGAAAGCCTGGGAAAGTGTAAGAAGCATTATATAGAGCCTGGACAGCGCTGATTAATGTTGGCTTCTATACCAACAGCAAACAGGCCCATTCACATTTCATTATTGCACCACTCCTCTGCAGTCAAGGGCTGGATGTCTGCCTCCTCCAGCATCTTCACACCATCTCAAGCGCCTTCTTATCACTTACTTCTCTGAGAAGGGAAGGTTCCTCTCTGCTTGTCTTGCGAAACTTAATTAAAAAGTTAGAAACTTTGATTCGCTATCTCACACTCCCACTGTACGGCCTGTCACATCCAGCTTCTATGAACAGTTTAAATTAAAATGGAAACCCGGAGTGGAATTGCCCAGGGTGTAAAATAGTAACTGGTGTAAACTGCCCATAACAACCAACGGCAGCTTAGCTTTCAGCCCTGGTAACATCATGAAAGCTTCTATTTCACACAGCAAAAACACCAAGGTGGACACCCAAGCGCCATCATGATGTGTTCCCTCCACTCAATTATTACATTTCCTTTTTTCTTCTCATTCCTGTTTTCTTTTTTTTTGCACAGTGAGCTCTTACTTTCTTTCATTTCTTAGCCTCCCTTTCTTTTTTTCTCTGTTCACACCTCTGCTCTTTCTTCCACAGTGACGTCCCATCTTCCCTCCTTTTTCCCCACTTTCCTCCCTCCTCTCCCTCTTTCCTGCTTGCTTTCTTCCTTCCCTCTCTTCTTCCTTTCTTCCTCCACTCCGTCTCTTCTTCCTTCCTTCTTCCTCCTTCCCTCCTTACTTCCTCCCTCTTTTCTTCCTTCCTTCTTCCCGCCTTCCTCTCTCCCTTCTGCCCTCCCTTCTTCCCTCCCTCTCTCCTTCCTCCCTTCTTCCATCCCTCTCTTCTCTTCCCTTCCCTCCCTCTCTCCTTCCTCCCTTCCTTCCCCCATCCCGCTCTCCCCTTCCTTCCCTCCTTCCTTCCTTCCTTCCTTCCTTCCCTCATTCCTCTCTCCCCTTCCCTCCTTTCCCTCTCTCCTTCCTCCTTTCCTTTCCTTCTTTCCCCCATCCCTCTCTCCCCTTCTCTCCTTCCTTCCTCCCTTCCTTCCTTCCCTCTCCCCTCTCTCCCCTTCCCTCCTTTCCCTCTCTCCTTTCTCCTTTCCTTCCTCCTCCCATTCCTCTCTCCCCTTCTCTCCTCTACCTCTCTCCTTTCTTTCTTCCTTTCTTCCTTCTTCCCTCCCCCTCCCTCTTCTTCCTTTCTTCATTCCTTTCTTCCTTCTCCCCCCCCCCCCTCTTCTACCTACTATTAAGAGTCCTGGAAATGCCATCCCTTTCCTTCTTCTCTCTCTCTCTCCTTCCCTCCCTTTCTTCCTTCTTTCCTTTTTTTCATAGTTACATCCAGTTAGGGGCAAATAACTTTAAGACTTGTGTTCCTGTGCACTGGCTGATATTTCCACCTTACTGGATGTTTTTGGACCTTCTTCATTATTGGATGCCGTTTTCCCAGCATTAGGATGGCTGACACTCTGCTGTGCATACCCTTCTACCTGTAAACCTCCTATTGGTCTATTCCATAAAGGTGCTGTTGGGAACAATTTCTTCTGATGTGACAAAGACAAGGTTTGATCGGTTGGGTGGCGAGCTAAGTTTAAGTTTTTTTCCTGGCTCCCTGTGATCTCTGTCTCCATGCATACAACTAGCTCCATAGGCTTATGATGTAGCTTGCAAGAGGACAAAGATTGCAGAGAGCTGAGGAGAGAAGTGCTCAACCCTGCGCTTCTCCTGGCTTGTCCTAGAGATCTCTGGGGATCTGATAACTCCAATGCTGACCCATCAAAATGTTGACAAGAGACAGAAATATAACAATACCTTTTAGGTCCAATCTGTATGATGGCTTCATTCTAGCATTGTACTCACCAAAATATACTAGAATTTAGCAAATGTTTAAAAAGGGAAGAGAGCGGCGAAGGCAATTATACCACATGACTTCATATTATGGATGGGTCCTGGCTATGTGGCATCACCTTGTCTTCATTCTGAAGTCATTTATAAGTTGTCTGTTGCTCCCTAGAAAACTGCGAGGAGTTGCATAATGTCCCTGAATAGAGGTATCGATCTCTCAGGCCGACAGGCAGAACCGACAGGCTGGGTGATTCACATGATAAAGAGGATGTAAGGAACCTTCAAGGTAACACATTGATGTCAGCGTCCTCCTTTACAGGATACGTTTGCCAACAGCTTCAATCTTTTCATTTAAACCCTGTATGTGAACCCCACCTTTAACTATCATAGTCAGTGACTACAAACTTATACTGTATGCAGCATAAACAAGAAGTATGTATCTACTTATCCACATCAACAGCCGACCTTGATGACGTTTATTAGGCTGTGTTCACACTGAGATCTGGTCCTGTGTCATGGCAAACATTATGAAGCCACTAGATAAATGTTAACAGAGCCTTGGGACCCTATTACACCAATAGATGTCTGACAGATTATCTGACAGATTTTATCAGCCAAAGCCAGGAATGGATTTGAAAAGAGGAGAAACCTCAGTCTTTCCTTTATGACCTGTTCCCTCTTTATAGTCCATTCCTGGCTTTGGCTGAAAAAAATCAGACAAATCTGTCAGACATTTGTTGGAGTAATAGGGCCCTTAGGTCGCATTCACACATTCCGGGGGACATGTATCATCGTGCGGTCCGGTGGTTTTTGACGGAAATTGCCGATTTGTGCAATATTTTATTCGCAAATGGCCGATTTGCGAATAAAATATTCGCAAATCGGCACTTTCCGATGGGTACGCCGGGGGGTGGGGAGGGGGTGTGAAGGGGGCGGAATGGAGGGCGCCGACTTAGAGTCTGCGCGATTCACCATCCGTTCCGCAAAAAGATACGCCGAAAACCTACTCCAGTCCTCAGCTGGCGTAGGTTTTCGGCGGTGCGCACCAGAGCATACGGGATTTATGTAGAGGCAGTACGCCTCTACATAAATCCCCGTAGCGCCAGAGATGCAGGGACATTTATAAGTCCGGCGTAAAAAACGCTGGACTTAATAAATGTCCCCCTCTGTGTTCCGCACGGAAGACAGACATGAAATGCCTGTAACAGACTTCCCACCCGCCCGGGCAGCATCTGTGATAAGATGCGGGGGGCGGGGGAACTGTACTGCTGTAATGAATCAGCCGTGCGGCGCTGTCATTACGGTGCGGCGCATATCTGTACAGTTCCCCCGCTCCCAGCATCTTATCCCAGATGTTGCGGGGGGAATCCGGAACATGCATTCCACATCCGTGTTCAGTGCAGAACACGGAACATGTGAATGCAGCCTTATTGTTCTGATTATGGTGTGTGCTCTTCCCCAGAGCAATTAAAGGGTTGTATCATGGAGGTAACCCCCTGAATATCGATTATTGATAACTTTTGGTGTCACATTTGCCCCCAGAATAAGCAAGAGATGAGAACCACTCATTCTGTTGGACTCTTCCTAAATTACACTTAAAAGGGTACTCCGGTGAATCATTGGGGTCAGAAAGTTATACAGATTTGTTTAGTACTTCTATTAAAAAACTTCAAGTCTTTCAGTACTTTTCAGCTGCTGTATGTCCTGCAGGAAGTGGTATATTCTTTTCAGTCTAACACAGTGCTCTCTGCTGCCACCCCTGTCCATGTCAGGATCTGTCCAGAGCAGGAGATGTTTTCTATGGGGATTTTGCTCCTGCACTGGACAGTGGCAGCAGAGAGCACTGTGTGATACTGGAAATAATATACCACTTCCTGCAAGACATACAGCAGCTGATAAGTATCAGAAGACTGGAGATTTTGCAATAGAAATAATTTACAAATCTGTATAACTTTCTGACAACAGTTAATTTGAAAACTATTTTTTTCTCTGAAGTACCCTTTTAATATGCTACATTTACTTGAATGCCCGCCATGTAATACTACATTTCTTCTGCAGTGGTATAAATGATTGTAGCTTTCTCCATTGACCATGGATTTTTGAAGCCAGATCTAGTCAACTGATCACCGACCAGCTTCAATTTAAAGCATATCTCTTAGCAGTTTTTTGCTGACTAATGTAAAGTCATTGTACAATAGGGCTTCTAACACTGAATTAGAACATATAACTCTTTGGTCAATCCGTTTCTCCAGCGCTGAGAGACAAGGTTTAGAAACTTTATATATATTAGGACATAAAGCCCTTGAGGCCTTCCCATAGGTGGCAATGCTCAGCCAGACAAGTGTTTACTTGCAGACATAGAGATGTTAGGAGCGAAGGGTCTGAAAGTTGTTGGTCTTTTTAAACCCATGGGAACGCCCTATAGGCTTTCTCTCCTACTTTGCATAAAGCTTATATCTCAACACTGGAGTGATAGATTGAAATAAGAGTTATATTTCCCAGTTCAGGGTAAGAAGCCCTATTGTACATTTCCTTTACTTCAGTCAGCAAGAAGCTGTTGACAAGTCCTCTTTAAAGTTTTTTTTTTTTTTTTGGTGATAGTGACTATAGTGGTGGCCCAATCATGGAGACTCCTAACAATTGCCAGAATGGGAAACTCCATTTCTCCTAGATACCTAATATTTGCACTAATGACATCAAACAGAGACACACAGGGGGCTTGCCATTGATCAGAAATTGGTGACATTGGAATTTCACAGCATCAACCGTGTCCTGAATATAAATCTTCAGAAATGAATTTCCATAAACAGGAAGGAAAACTGTGAAGATTACATTGGGACCCCTAGGAAGCATCCTTTGATGTCCTGTGTATAGCATCCGTCTCCAAAACAGAAACTCTGAACATTTATAAAGAATAATTCAAACTAACAAAAATGATACACGGATTGTCATGCAGGATTATAACGGATTACTCCATAGGAATATTAATCGTAGAACAAAGAGCTCTGAGAGCCGTGTTTAGGGTTGTATAAATGCCTCGGCGCTGTAACGTCAGCCATATATAAACGCCAGGAAATTCAGGGGAAAAATAACGCTAGAATCCTTTTTCCTTTTTATGTTAAAGCTGTTGTTCAGTTTAGAAAAGCTATTTCATACACCCTATAATATTATAGCTGTTATTTAAAGGGGTTGTCTACATTTAACTTATTATTCTTGTCACGCATATGAGACCTCTAGGGATCAGCTGTAACCTGCAAGGGAATCTAGTAGCAAGTGTACAATTCCTCTGAAGCACCACCATAGGGGCAGTGTAGCATTATATGGAACCTATTAGAATCATTAGATTGCCCATGAAATGTGTGAGTATACCAGGTTCCCCAGAGAGAGAAACAATAGGGTTAATTGGTAAAGCTTCTGATTGGGGACCCACCTCCATTCACTTACAATTACCTGCTCCCATATAGTAATAATTTTCCCTGTGCTTCTATTCAGTGACTGTGTCCCATGTGCCTCCATATAATAATAGTCTCCTCTCTGCTTCCTTTCATTAATAATGTCCCACTGTAACTTTATTCAGTATTAATTCCCCCTGTAACCCCTATTGCTACACAGTGCATTTATTCAACAATAATGCTCCATGATGCCTCTATTCACTAATAATGCCCTGAGGTCCCCCATTCAGTAAGAATGTCCACTGCGCCCCCATAGAGTAATAAGGCCTCCTGTGCCCTTATAGAGTAATAATGCCCCCTGTGCCCTGTTATACTGTAGTAATAATTTTCCCTGTACCCATATAGAGTAATAATGCCCCTTGTGCCCCCATATAGTAATAATGCCCCCAGTGCCTCCATTCAGTAATAATGCCCCCTGGTGACTCTATTCAGTACTAATGCCCCCTGATGCCTCCATTCAGGAATAGTGCCCCCTGATGCCTCCATTCAGGAATAGTGCCCCCTGATGCCTCCATTCAGTAATAATGCCCTCTGGTGCTCCCATTCAGTAATAATGCCCGCTGGTACTTAATTAAAAATTTTAAAAAGTAATACTCATCCTGGTTCCAAGAAGTGTTCCTCCATCTTTCTCCAGGCCGGCAGACTATGACCCATGGAGATGGGATGGCCAGGCAGGCACAATCATCCCATATCATCATGTCAGCCAGTAGGGCGTTGTCTTCCATCAGCTCCCAGGTTGCAGGTCTAGGGTTATTACAGCCTATGATAGAAAGGTGGAGTGGGTTGCTGACAGTTTCCTCTCCCCCATTCTACCTGAATGCATCTGCATCCGGAGGCCACGTGTTCGAGACCCCCTGCCTTATAGTGACACCCCCGCTTTAATGAGTACTTACATTGTATGTTGACATCTGTTATTGCATGACCCCACTCTTAGAGATCTGCCAGGGGCCTCTTTAAAACATGTTCACGGTAATGTGACGCCAGTGTGTTCATTTGGATAATATCATTGGGAAATGTGCAGAAGGAGAAGGTTTTAGGTAGGTAATGAAAACCGATATGCCTAACAATTCTCCAAAATGTTTCTCCTAATGATTTTTTTCCTGGCACTACGAAGTAGAACATAGCGCAGCAAAACCAGTTGCTACACGATGGAAATAGGTCCGCAGGGATAAGCCAGTTCAGGGTAGGAAGGAGCTCATGTTATGACTTGGTCTACAAGAAACATCCCGGTTTGGGAAGGAACATTATGTATATTCCATCCAGCCAGCAAAGCTCCCGCGTACAGTACAAAGATCTGCTGCAAATTAAAAGATTAGTGAGGAATGTTTTGCCAGGTCACCATAAATCTGTCAATTCAAAGGCTTTAATTTGATACAGGACTACATTTACTAAGTACAAAAAAGTCACTTAGTCTCCATCATGTGTAACCAAGTTCAGGAGGAGTCACCGAGAACCACTCACAAGTAAAAGCTGCTCCGGAGAAGAGTGGCTTAATGCACAGTAAATAATCCGTCACTCAACCCAAGATGAAGAGGGGAAAGCGGAAACGACTTCAAGTGAAAGTATGTAGAAGAATGAAGCAATCTTAGATGACTTATTGAAGAGCATTTCCTGGCTGGATGTTCTTATATATATGTGCAATCAGCGTAAGGGCTCATGACCATGTCCATATTACTCATCCATATGGCACAGATCGGTAATATGGGTCTAAAAAAATTCTATGTACTCACACTATACTTCCACGTGCTTCCGACTTTATGTAGACATCAGATGGAAGAACGCAAGGCACCAGAATAGAGCAGAGTCCAATGTAGAGATGGCCATTAGAGCGCAACTGAGAGAATGTGCGAGTCTGATTGTTCAGCATTTGAATACTGTTGGCTGAAACTCAAGTTCTAGGGAGGCCGAGAAAACGTGGAAACAGCCATAGGCTGTCTTGAAAAAATGGATACAGCCCTAGGAGACCTATGACTCTCATCATTTTAAAGGCTAAGGCAATCAATGTCTGCGCCATCCAATTTGGAATCGGATGAATCTACTGTAAGTTTGCTCATCATTAGTCTACAGCCAGATCAGATTGATTCTAGGTGTACATGAAAGGTGGCAGGCCAGAAGAGGCAGCTGCCACCAATGTATACAGCCATCTGGACGGAGTCAGGACCCTGAAGGGAAGGGCAGACGAGCGCTGCAGGAAGCAGAGAAAGCAGGGAAGGCAGCTGGAGCTGAGTCATCCGGGAAGAAGGAGGCACAAAGAGTTGTCCCCCAACAGTAGTTAGGCAGGTCATGAGCACAGGTGGAAACTGACAAAAGAAAACCTGAATTTGGTACACCAGCTGCTGCAGGTTGGTACGTGCAATGTGGATCCAGATATGGCATGGGTGGCAATAGTGACATGTAAGGGTGGGACACTGGATACTTTGTGACCCTAAAGGCCCTATTACATGGAACGATTGTCGGACGTTACGGCCGGTAATCGCCCCATGTAATAGAAGGCAACGATCAGCGGACATGAACAATGCTGGCTGATCGTTGCAGTCGTTTGTCTTTCAACATGTTGAAAGACAAACGACTATGATAGCAATGATCTCAATCTCAATACTTCTGTACATGCCCAGCACATTACATATACACATCTATAAGCTATTTCAGTAATACTGGCTCTTATTATGATCACCTACTGATACTGATCAATAAGGTCAGAATTTCCGAGGGCATCTAGAAACTTCCCACTTGGGTATTTAAGGATCGGAGGAAGACATGTGAAGAGATTTCTTCCTGTAGACCTAGGGATGAGTTGATGCTGTGGTCAGTGCCTTGTAGGTATACAGGAAAATTCATTCTGGGTCCTGTACATTGGTGCAGGGGAGTTGTTGCTGAGGCCAATTCCGCTAAAGGACATTTGTCAGCTTTCCTGCCCCTTGTGGCCATTAATTAATTCCTTATGGATAATATCCCTTGGCTGTGGGTCTTTCCATACTGTGCTTGTGGGAAGTCACGTGGCCCCCATACACATCCCATAGCCAATACCATATGGCAGCCAATTAAGCTGATCTTAGTTCTGTCTATTGTGTTTGGGCACCTTCAGAAAGTCCACAGGAGTTAGCTGCAGCTTTCAGGAAAATCAGAAAGAGGAACAGATTACGTAAGAGAACACCAGTACATAAGAGAACATTGGTACACCAATGGATAAGGGCATGGGTATAATTACTTTCCATAGGGATGGTATACAATTAATATTGCACTTCTTATGATGAAACATTTTATTCCTGATATCTACATAAAGAAAGTACAGGATTGGAGAACAGACCTGACCAGGAAATGGCACACACGTGATGGAAATCAGAGTTTCTTAGAGGAACAGCCTGCATGAGAAGGTCTAGTTGAATACTTTCATACAAGGTTCCTCAAAGCCGAGAGATACTGTGCAAAGCATTAGCATCTGCCTCACGGTGCAAAGTAGGAATACATAGCAGAGCCAATGGCATGAGGTAAACAAATAGTTGGCTTTCTAAGACAAATAAATGGTTTTTACAAGATGTAAGACAAACAACAGAGCACTAACCCCCAGACCACCTGGCTATGCAACAAATATGACAGGACCACAGAGTTGATCTTGAACAGCCAACAATAACACATCAGATTCTTGGAATGGCAATTCAAGCTGTTCTATCGCAGGTTAGGCCAACACTTGATCTCTACATTGCAACCATCACATTCTCTACTTAGTTATCCATCTAACGTAATGTATCTAATAACAAATCTGTATGGTCCCTATTAACCGAATGCCCAACATAAGTTTCCTGTCCCACCAGTTGTATATACCTATTGGGCAGTTTTCCAGTTACAATAAGTATGCATACGTAAAGTAGATTGTGTACTTTGCTTTGACCTAGAGGCTAGTTTGTAACATAGAAACATAGAAGACTGTTGGCAGAAAAAGACCACCTGGTCCAGTCTGGCCTTACTATTAGAGATGAGCGAACCTCTAGCATGCTCGAGTCCATCCGAACCCGAACTTTCGGCATTTGATTAGCGGTGGCTGCTGAAATTGGATAAAGCCCTAAGGCTATGTGGAAAACATGGATATAGTCATTGGCTGTATCCATGTTTTCCAGACAACCTTAGAGCTTTATCCAAGGTCAGCAGCCACCGCTAATCAAATGCCGAAAGTTCGGGTTCGGATGGACTCGAACCCGAACCCGTTTCGCTCATCTCTACTTACTATATATGACTAGGGCAAATCACTTCTTAGCCATACTCCACTAAGATAGAATGCCCTGAAAGTCAAGGGAGCTCAGCCCAGTGAACACTTTCAGTAACCTAGGAGGGCCAGTCTAAAGGGCTCTATATATATTGTCAAGCATCCCCTATGCCATTTAAATAGAAGTAGCTTCATTCCAGGACCTGGAGGGGCTTTAGGCTGGGCCTGGTCATCAAAGCAGCTGAAGTGGCTACAACTATTTGCCTACACCTCACTGTTAGGCATTGTAGAGATCTGTGGAACTAAGTGAAAGTATCCAATAGGAGCCAAGCATTTAGCATTAGAACCCCATTAGAATATAAACTTGGGACTCTGAAAACATTTAACTATTTAGAAACCAACTCCTTTTTATGTTGGTGTAGAAACTGCCATTTCACTATAATCCTATATAGAGGATACCTCCATGTTATAGCTACAGTTCGTTGGAAAGACTTGTATTGGCCTTTGATATATGTATAAATATAATTATCGAGCCATGCCATCTATCATTTTCCTAAACTATCCTTTTGATATTTTTCTATATCATGTAGTCCACCCATTCCAATTATTACTCTGGTTGCCCATCTTTGAACCTTCTATGTCTTTCTTTTGAACTGGTGCTCAAACTGTAGAAAATATTCTATGTGCAGTCTGACTAGTAATTTGTAAAGTCATAGAACTATGCTCTTGATAAGTTTTAAGAATCAATTGCTCTTTTGATGTTACCCATGATTTGACTTGCTTTGTCAGCAGCTGCCTGACACTGGTTGCTATAGTTAATTTTACCAGCTTAATTGTGTCAACTAAAATTTCTTTTCCGTGTTTTATCCCATTTAGCAAGTAATCTTGGGCTAAATTACTATTGGTTGTCCACTTTTATATCTGTTCAGGTTCCTTTATGTCTTCCTATTACACTGGTGACTAGTGTTGAGTGGACTTGAGGAAACTGTCCAGGTTCGGCACCTTCTCCGAACCCGAGCGCTCAGCATTTGACTCCAGGTGTTTGGAGAAGATGCCGCCCTAGGGAGTCCTTTAAAACATGGATACAGCCTATGGCTGGATCCATGTCTTTTCTGGCAGCCCTAGGGCTAGATCTAACTTCTAACTGTAAATCTAATGCCTATCATTGAGTTTCTGAGAAGTTACCGAACTCAAACAGTCTCCTCAAGCCCCCTGAACACTATTGGTGGTCAAAATAGTGCACAATATCCCATGTGTGGTCTGTCTAGTACTTTGTAAAGAGTAAGAACTACATATAAGTCATAAAAGATAGAGCTTGTGGCAATTAAATGGATGATTGTCCTTCCAACTGTTACGGCCGCGGCGGCGTCCCGCGTTCCGGGCCGCCGCCGCGACCGCTACCTGCCCTATGCAGCAGCCGGTGTCCATAGTCGGGGACCCGGCGCTGCTGTCACCTCGGCCCCGGGGGGCGCCTCACCTCTCCACGCTCCTGTCTCCCGCTGTGCCGGCCGGCGCGCGCGTCCCCGCCTCCTAGGGCGCGCGCGCGCCGGCTGTCTCAGATTTAAAGGGGCAGTGCGCTCCCAATTGGTAGTTGCACCCAATCACTCCCCTATAAATCCCAGCATGCCCTGTCCTTAGTGTTGGAGCCTCTACATGCTTCCCATAGCGTTTGGCCCAGCTCCCTGTTGTTCCTGATTCCTAGTCCTTGTTCCTGATTCCTAGTCCTTGTTCCTGATTCCTGTCCGATACCTGGCCCCCAGTCCCAGTTCCTGGTCCCTGCTCTCCTGTGTTCAGCCAGTTGCCCGCGGTTACGCATATTAACCTCTGCCAGCACCATCTTACGTCTGCTGCTCCTGCTACACCTCGTCTGCCGTCACTAGCAACCAAGCCAGGGGTAGCGACCTGGGGGTCGCCTGCCGCAGCAAGTCCATCCCGCCTTGCGGCGGGCTCTGGTGAAAACCAGCGGCCCCTTAGACTCCGCTCCCTGGTGAGGTTAGTGCCATCGCTGGTGACGGTCCAGTGGATCCACTACTCCAGGTGTTACAGTAGGCTCCAACCATGGATCCCGGCGAGGTGCCAGATCTCCGTGACGTCGCCAGAGTGGTCGCGCAACAGGCTCAACAAATCCAGAAACAGTCACAGCAGATCCAGCAACTCACTGCCGCCTTACAGCAGCAGACTACTGCCCAGCGCACACCATCTCCTGACGCTGCTTCTTCACTCCGACTGGCTCTCCCAAGCAAGTACTCTGGGGACTCTAAGTTGTGCAGAGGATTCCTGACTCAGTGCACCATGCACATTGAACTTTTGAGTAGTCAGTTTTCCACCGAGCGCTCTAAAGTGGCTTTCATCATCAGCCTATTAGAGGGTAGAGCCCTGGCCTGGGCCACGCCACGGTGGGACCGTGATGATCCTGTTGCTGCCAATCTCCGGGCCTTCCTATTCGAGTTTCGCTCCGTCTTTGAGGAACCTGCCCGTGCTTCTTCGGCCGAGACTGCTCTCCTCAACCTCTCTCAAGGCAGCTCCTCTGTCGGTGACTACGCCATCCAGTTCCGCACCCTGGCAGCTGAATTGGACTGGAACGAGGCCGCCCTGTTGGCCACCTTCAAGAAGGGCCTGTCTAGTCGAGTGAGAGACGTGCTCGCTGCCCGAGACCTGCCTACCTCCCTGAACGAACTCATTCTACTGGCCACCCGAGTTGATACTCGTTTTTCGGAGAGGGAGGAGGAGGTTCGGCATGAACATTTACTAACCCATTCCCGTCGCCACCCCCAGCTGGCGCCGGTTTTCCAGAATCCTGACCTTTCGATGTCCCAGCCCTCTCCTGAGATTCCTATGCAGGTGGAACGGGCTCACCTGACGCCTGATGAAAGAATCCGGCGCCTGGAGCAGAATCTCTGTCTCTATTGCGGTGGTTCCGATCACTTCCGGCTGGGATGTTCCCTACGTCCCCAAACATCCGGAGGACGCTCGCACCTAGGTCCGGTGGGACAGGTGTCCCTAGGTGCGAATGCCACCATTCCAAGTCTGTCTATGCCTGTTTCCATCCGGACTCCCTCAGGACAAAATCATCAGACTACTGCCTTCCTCGATTCTGGCTCAGCAGGCAGTTTTATTGCGGCAACATTGGTCCAAAGATGGCGGCTACCCGTGACCCGACTAGCCAGGCCCCTGACTATCTCCTCGGTCACGGGCGAAATTCTTACCGACCGTGTGTACTACCAGACCGCATCTTTAGTCCTCCAGGTGGGTCCTTCACATCAAGAAGAGATATCCTTCTACGTTCTGCCCCATTCTTCCCCCGCGGTCCTCCTGGGACTCCCGTGGCTACAAGAACATGCCCCTCAGCTGGACTGGAGAACCGGGGAGATTCTCAGTTGGGGTCAGGACTGTTCCCACCAGTGTCTCAAGTCACCTCAGACCAAGTGTATTTTGTCATTTCCTGTCCCGGCCAAGCCTCTATCCGGCCTACCGGCAGAAGACCAAGACTCGGCGGATGCCTTCTCTGCCGAGGTGTACCCTCTCCCCGTACCCAAGACTAAGGTCGTGTCCTCTCACCACCGGAAGAACTTACAGAAGGTCCCTTGCCACGTTATACCGCCTGATCGCCTAGTACCAGTCGTCACCTCCACTCTTCAGAGAGTACCCCCCGGAAAGACTCATGTTCACCCTGCGCTTCGAAGAGGTATTTTGAACTGGGGACATTCCTCGTTGGAGGCCGGGCACCCGGGAGTCCGTAAGACCGGCCAACGGATCTCTCGCCACTACTGGTGGCCCAGCCTATCCCAAGATGTCAAAGACTTTGTGGCTTCCTGTGCCATTTGCAGGCAAGAAAGAGGGGGAGGCCAAAGGGGGGGGGTACTGTTACGGCCGCGGCGGCGTCCCGCGTTCCGGGCCGCCGCCGCGACCGCTACCTGCCCTATGCAGCAGCCGGTGTCCATAGTCGGGGACCCGGCGCTGCTGTCACCTCGGCCCCGGGGGGCGCCTCACCTCTCCACGCTCCTGTCTCCCGCTGTGCCGGCCGGCGCGCGCGTCCCCGCCTCCTAGGGCGCGCGCGCGCCGGCTGTCTCAGATTTAAAGGGGCAGTGCGCTCCCAATTGGTAGTTGCACCCAATCACTCCCCTATAAATCCCAGCATGCCCTGTCCTTAGTGTTGGAGCCTCTACATGCTTCCCATAGCGTTTGGCCCAGCTCCCTGTTGTTCCTGATTCCTAGTCCTTGTTCCTGATTCCTAGTCCTTGTTCCTGATTCCTGTCCGATACCTGGCCCCCAGTCCCAGTTCCTGGTCCCTGCTCTCCTGTGTTCAGCCAGTTGCCCGCGGTTACGCATATTAACCTCTGCCAGCACCATCTTACGTCTGCTGCTCCTGCTACACCTCGTCTGCCGTCACTAGCAACCAAGCCAGGGGTAGCGACCTGGGGGTCGCCTGCCGCAGCAAGTCCATCCCGCCTTGCGGCGGGCTCTGGTGAAAACCAGCGGCCCCTTAGACTCCGCTCCCTGGTGAGGTTAGTGCCATCGCTGGTGACGGTCCAGTGGATCCACTACTCCAGGTGTTACACCAACGATCATGGTAAACCTCAAGGACTATGATGGGGATAGTCAGACACCTCTAAGCCCATCACTGGATACATGCAACACCTTGGCTTTCAACGTGAAAATATTAACTTTAAACTTATGGCCTCACTTATTACTGCTGAAAATTCTGTATCAATAAAAATAATATAACATTTTTGGACTCCCAGTGATGTTTTTATATCCCAAATTTCCTCCTGTTTACATTGGTCCGGGTCGAATAGCACAGCTGGGAGACTTTAGAAAACATAGCTGAATTCTTAACCCATTGGAGGGTCATAAAATTTATCGCGGCTAATTATTAGGCTTGCTGCCTATATTACCAGCGCTCGTGTTAAAGCCGTATAAAAGAAAAGTGAGAACTGTTTAATAAAGTGAACAAGACAGAAATATTTTCAACACATTTTAATTTATAACTATGGGGCTTCATTGAAGTGGTAAAATCTACTTGGATGCCCAGAAAATGTCTAAACCACAGGGTGTCATTTCCAGAGTACTATATAACAAGACTTCAGAAGGATGCTTGCATCTACACCTTGGGTGGTTGATACCACACTTGGACCTGCACAAGTCTTCTCAGTTCTAGAGTGTGGGTCTACTAAGAGGTTCATGCCTGGTAGCAGGTCCAGGTTCAAAGCAAACAAAAGTCGTATTATTAAGTGACATCTCAGTGTCCTCCTCTTTGCGCACTGGAAGATGTTGTAGGAGGAAGCTATCTGGGTGATCATGGGGTTGGCAGCAGTTGTAAGGACCACACTTCCAGATGGTGAAACCCACCGGCTGGCATATTTTTCCTCTAGATTTCTACACTAGCTTTTAATAGAATCCTTACCACTTTGTTTATCCTCTTAAAAGGTGCTCAGTAAGCTTTTTAGATTTCCTCTAGGAAAATATTTCAACCCTCTAATGAAAACTGTTTGGTAATGAATCTGAGTATTTTTTAGGAAGTTACAGGATCTATAAAAGTGTCCCTTAAATTTGGATTATTTATGATTGTTTAAAGAGTACCTGTGATTAAAAATAAATGTCAAAAATTTAATTGTGTTATATATGGGTGTGGCTACCTCCTTTTGGCTTTCACTCCACCCATCTCCAGTGGGTATTTTAAACACAGTTTAGTTGGCTCCTTCATGCCCAGTAGGGATGAGCGAACCGGCTAAGGTTCGGGTTCGTATGAACCTGAACTATCGGTTTCTGATTCCCGCTGTCTGCCTGCTCCGTGGAGAGGGTGGATACGACCTCCTGGAAAACTGGGATACAGCCATAGCCATAGGCTGTATCCCAGTTTTCTAGACGGTCCTTAGGCTGTATCCACTCTCTCCACGGAGCGGGCAGACAGCTGGAATCAGAAGCCGATAGTTCAGGTTCATACGAACCCGAACCTCAGCCGGTTCGCTCATCCCTAATGCCCAGTTGTAGGCTTAATGTGAGCCCAAGAGAGGCAGATATTAGTTTAGGAACCATCTCTTTATGAGGTCACCTTAATGTGGTGAGATGGTACACGCTATTTGATCAAATGGTTTGCTAAGAACCTCACTTTTAACCAAAATTTCTCTAGAGCAGTTTTTTATTGTGTGGCATACGAGGGGACTGTACACAGTAAGTCCTGACACTTGCAGGTTGCTGTTGCACTTTTTTGTTTTTGTATGTCATCAATCATGTCAGAAGGTTTTGATCACAGCAGGTCTCACTGTGATCAAAAGATATAGCCAGGGAGAGAGCGCGGTGGTCGTGCCATCCACTCCCCAGCTGCTTGTTAATTCTAACAATGTAGCCTCATAGACTTACAATGTCGGAATTAGCTGATCAGGAGATACAACCGACACTGCTGCCATGCTCTCTCCCTGGCTATATCTCCTAATTGCAGTGGGTCTCACTGCTGATCAATAGCTTTTGACACGCCTGACGACATATCATTTTTTTTTTAATGACAATGCCTCTTTAAAAAACAGTTCTATTGATACTGTAAAATTCATTAAATCTGGCACCTTATGGTCTAGAATTCTTCCTCAGGCTCTTACATACAGTATGTTTGATAAATATAACCACTCTAGTATTTAAAAGAATTCTGGTTCTTAAGACATCACACTATTTCCCAAAAATTATTATGTCTTGTATATAAATGTATTGGGAAGAAAGGATATGCAAAATAGCACTCACACCACCTTTGTAAGGTAGCTTTCCCTTCACGTTCTGTTTTACCCTTATCTTCCAGCAATCCAGAAAAGTCTTCAACAGCATCCGAAACACCGCCCTTAACTCTAAGGGGCCTATTCCGCGGAGTGATAATCGTCCGAACGGCCGATTATCGCTCCGTGGAATAAATGATTTAGGCCGACGATTCAAGCAGCATACATCAACGAGCAGGGCTTCTTCTCTGCTCCGTCTTCATCCCGGTCCCGCGTGCAGCAGCAGCTTCGGTGCGGCCTGACTGAGCTGTCAGACCGCTCAGCCAATCACAGGCCGGGACCTCCACGGCCAGTGATTGGCTGAGCAGTCTGACAGCTCAGTCAGGCCGCTCCGGAGTTGATGCTGCGAGTGGGACCGGGATGAAGACGGAGCGGAGGAGAAGCCCTGCTAGGTAATGTATGCTGTAAGAGCTGCAAGGACAACGATGTCCCTGCAGCCCTCGCTAAACGATCATCGGGCCGTGGAACAGGCCCAGTAACCGAGCACTGATCTAGCAGATCGGCTCTCGTTTACATTATTGATCGGCCTGTGGAATAGGGCCCTAAGGGACCATACGCTGCTGGAGCATGTCCCTGTCCTCAGAGTCCTGTGGATAGGGGACAAGTAAATTTTAGTTGGACAACCCATTCAAGTAGATGGACCTATGTAATGTGAACAACCAATACAAGCACAAACAGTGGGATCACATAATAACAATGTAAAAACTAAAAAAAAAAACAGTAAAGCAATAGAAATATTCCATAGAGTAAGGCATAAATGTCCACCAACCACAGGTTAAGCAGTGGGACACTGCATTATTACTATCTCCAATATGGGAAGATGCACATTCTTCTCTGCGGACAGTATCTTCTAGCCATAGACCAGTAATGTGATTGTTGATAAAAATATGATTATTCGCTGCCATCGGCCGCAATCTAAATGTTTGATGAGACTGTGAAAACCTAAAGGGAAATAATTATAAGTCCCTTGGATCCATAGTCCTACAGTCAATATCATACACTACATTAACGTGATTTATCAAATGTATCAAACTTGATGAAATTATTTCCCAATTCACCCTCCGTTCCACTTCATAAAGTAAGTAGCTGCAGGAAATTTAGGTCAGGGTAATTATTCTCGGTGGTGAACTCTGTACACATATTTATGGCCACAATTCTAAGAACCAATGAAGGGAAATAAATGTTATTAAGCTGTATTTTTTATTTTGCCATCTACAGTATTGACCCTAATTGCTATTTATGTTGCTGCTGCAGTAATTTTGATATTCAATATTTTTTCATCTATGATGACCAAAGTAAAACATATCTATTTTTCATTAACCTTTTTCTTGATGCTTTTTGTCTGGAATGTAATCCATGGAGGTATACTGCAAAAAAAAATCAATCAATCATAAACATAATTTTTACACTTACCATCCCTCCAGAGTCTGTCTCCGTTTGAATTTCCCGCTGTTTGCAGGTCCCTGAAGCTCCAGTTGGTGTCTTCATTTTTTCTTCGCTTCCTGGTTTGGGCTTTCCCATGATGCACGTTGTCTCCTGTGATGTCTAACTGACTTTGTAAAACTGTTACATAGTTACATAGTCAATACGGTTGAAAAAAGACACATGTCCATCAAGTTCAACCAAGGAGGGGATGGATACAGGGAAGGGGGAGGGATAGTTCTATACATATGCATTTATATTATTTTGGTCTAAGAACTTGTCTAGCCCTGTTTTGAAGCCCTCTACTGTTGTTGCTGTGACCAGATCCTGGGGTAGACTGTTCCACAGATTCACAGTACTCATGGTAAAGAAGGCTTGTCGCCTCCGGAGATTGAACCTTTTTTTCTCCAGGCGGAGGCAGTGCCCTCTTGTCCTTTGAGGGGGTTTTACCTGGAACATCTTTTCCCCATATCTCTTGTAGGGGCCATTTATATATTTAAATAAGTTAATCATATCTCCCCTTAAACGTCTCTTCTCCAGACTAAACAAATGTAATTCTTTTAATCTCTCCTCATAACTAAGATGCTCCATTCCCCTTATTAGTTTAGTTGCCTGTCTTTGTACCCTCTCCAGCTCTAGAACATCCTTTTTATGAATCAGGTTCCAACACTGGACGGCATACTCCAGATGAGGCCGCACCAAAGCTTTATAAAGCGGTAATATTATATCCCTGTCCCGAGAGTCAATGCCTGTTTTAATGCATGACAATATCCTACTGGCCTTAGAAGCAGCTGACTGACATTGTGTGCTGTTCTGTAGTCTATTATCTACAAGTACACCCAGATCCTTCTCCATCAGCGACTCTCCCAGAGTAACTCCCCCCAGGACATATGATGCATGCGGGTTATTAGTACCCAGGTGCATAACTTTACATTTATCCACATTGAACCTCATTTGCCAAGTGGACGCCCAAACACTCAGTGTGTCTAAGTCATCCTGTAACATCTGCACATCCTCCATAGACTGTACTGTACTACAAAGCTTGGTGTCATCTGCAAAGATAGAAACATTGCTGTTAATTCCATTCTCAATATCATTAATAAACAAGTTAAACAGAAGAGGGCCCAGTACTGACCCTTGGGGTACACCACTTATTACCGGGGACCATTCGGAGTAGGAATCATTGACCACCACTCTCTGGGTACGATTATTAAGCCAGTTTTCAATCCAGTTACACATTAAATTTTCCAAACCGATAGACTTTAACTTACCCATCAGACGTCCATGAGGAACTGTGTCAAACGCTTTTGCAAAATCCAGGTACACGATATCCACAGCCGCGCCGCTATCCAGGCTTCTACTTACCTCTTCATAGAAACATATTAGGTTGGTTTGACAGCTTCTGTCCTTAGTAAAACCATGCTGGTTATCACTTAACCAGCATGGTTAGATGGCTTGTTAGATGGCTTACATCTTGCTTAGCCAATCAGAGCTGAGCAACCTGAATCATCTGACAAAGGGAGTCTGGCTTAACACGGCTTAGACCAGTTTCCCTCTTGATGATGTCATTGTCACAAAATGGCTTCCACAGAAAAGCCTGGGGTCAACAGTCATTAGGTAACAATGAGTTTATTTCACTTCCTGGTGGGGGGTTGAGGGGGGAAAAGATAGGGAAGGGGAGCAGATAGAGGATTGAAGCATATTACAAAGTTATATAACTTTGTAATGTGTTTTAATTACTGGGAAAAAGCTTTACCCCGTTGTAAGGCTATGCTGCGAGCAGGCCCCAGTTGGCACTTGCAATGTGGTATGGTCACGGTTATGGCACAAGGGTAGGTGGCTAGTCTGAGGAGCCTGATCACGCAGCCCAATTCTTCGTTGTCCCTAGTCAAGGCACCAATGATGAGACCAATGCCAGGGTTCGGGAACAACGGTAGTTGTATGTTTATTTGAGCATCAACTCTATTAGCAACAGTCTCTGGATGCAACCAGGAATAATCAACTTGGCAACAGGCAGAATTAGTGATAACTGAAGAGATGGGTGATGTAGTAATAGGCCGTGATCTGTAAGTGTCCCTTTTGTTAGGAAGAATCTTTACTGAGGATGGGAGTAGTAGTTCCCTTGAGATACCGATGCTGGGTATAGTAGTTATGAGGAGAATACTTGCAGTTAGCGTTAATGAGGAAAATATGGAGAATTAAACGATGAACCCAGATCTTGAAGTAGATAGGAGTTTTGGAGAATACAGCAGGTCTTGACTGGACCAGAACAGGTGTATATATATATATATCTGACAGAGGAGTGGTAGCGAAGCGTCCACACCACGAGGCCGGTGGTACCGGACCTTCTCTCCTGAGGACCAGAGAGGAAGCGACCTTCTCTCTTGAAGACTAGAGAGGAAAATACTAAACCCCAGCCAAAAGCTTGATGGCTATTGGAGTTGCTATGGCAGCCGGGGAATCACGTGATACTAGGCCTCTTGCATCACCACACCACATGACTAACAAATAAACAAATCGATATACATGAGCAGTATGATGACAGAATAAGATGCAATACCAGACTTAAACACTGGGGGCAACATGAAACGAGTTTTTGCAGTGTCTATTAAACTTTCCAGCACTTAAACTAACAGAATACTTTTAGAAAGAAAGAACCTATGTGCTGGGACACTGCACTGGAGTACCCCTTTAAAGGAATAGCTGTCATCAGGGAAGTACTGGTGGTACTGCTGTATGAGCCTGGGCAAAAGAGCCCAAATCCTCAACAAACAGTCCTCACATGATGCCAAAGGCTCCTGTACACATTATTGAAAACATATTCAAACCCACAGATTACAGCTGGAGTGGCTGTCTAAGGTATATGGGGGCCAGTCGATGTTACAGAAGAGAAGGATTGGGCATGCCAAAGTTTAACACACAATCCTTCTGTGCTTCCTGGACACAAGCATGGGTCTGTCTTCACATCCATTAAAAACACATGCTCCTTGGCTGAGACAAGTGTGCATACGTAAGGAGGATAAATAGCCACTGGCCAAATGAGTATTTGCCGACAGCTACTGGAGACATGTTAAAAGTTTTAATCAGTGGGAGCCTGGGTATACAGATATCTGCTACTTATTTTATCCCAGAGAAGCACTGGTTAAGTGTGCTCTCTCTGCGTCTTTCCATCTCACTGCAGAGGACTTCTTAAAAAATCAGAGAGGGCAAAGAATTCTTTTTAATAAATGTGGGGATATAAGCAGCCAGAACTCCCACCGGTCAAAACTTTTGACATGTGTCTATAACATACAGATAGTATCTACATTTTTATTCAATGAAATAGTCCTTCGTAGGATTGCTGCAACCCTTTTTTGTGCAGATCACTTGCATACTGTAGCTTAAAAGCAATCTGTCAGCAGCCATACCCAGCCATACCCAAGGTGCTGACAGTGTGCTGTAGTTGTCGGGCCCCTAGTGGGGGTGTTACATTTTGGTAATTTGTATGTGCAGTGGATTATGTACAGTCTTGCATCTCCTACTGTAATGAAGAGTCAATGATGAGTTGTGGCGTACTCTGGCACACCTCACCAATTCTTCTTCCTACTTCTTCTTCATGAATTATCAATGCTGCCCGGCCTCCTGCTCTCTTACACTGTTAGGCTATGTGTAGAGTTCTGAGAACTACCCACAGCACAGTATGGAGCGTGCGTCCGGATCCGCTTGCTCCACAGTGTGCGCTGACAGGGTTTTCTGCAGCCGCTATTCAATAAATAGTGGCCACAGAAAACTGAGATGTCAGTTGTTTGCCGCACTGCTAGGGATCCCATTGACGGCAAGGTAACGTATATTTTCGTAATAATCAATAATGCAATGTGCAACAACGGCCGTGGTTTTACAAAATATACGTTGTGTGAACATAACCTTAGTCAGTATCTGCCAGCAGAGGACTAATCAGCTATCAGATATAATTGAATCCCCCAGCCTGTGTAGGAGCTATGGTCCACGGGTAAATCACCTGTGTAGTGACCAGCACCAGTTTGCTTTCTTTGGTTCAATTCCCCTGACAAAAAGGAGATATAATTATTTATTTATTATTTTTTTCTTTTTATTGTATCATTTTTAAAAGTGCAAATAATTCCCAATCAGGTCTTAATTAGTTTACTTTAGTTTTTAATAGAATGAGTAAAATAACATATTTTTTAATAACTATATATTTATTTTTCTAATCATTGTATTTAAAAAATTCTTTGCACTTTTAAAAATGAGACAATAATGAGAAAAAAAAATAAAAAAATAACTATATTTCCATTAGGGCATTTGAACCCCTGACCACAGCTCCTAGACAGACTAGGAGGTTCAACTATATCTGATTGCAGATCAGTCCTCTGTTAGCAGATACTGACTGACAGTGTAAGTGAGCAGGAGGCCGGTCAGCATTGATTGTTCATGAAGAAGAGGGAGGAGAAAGCAATGGTGAGGCGTTCTAGAGTGCGGCACCAACGCTGAGTCACTACTCCTCATTGACTCTTCATTACAGTAGAATGTGCATAAGCTATTCCACGGACAATTTACCAAAAGGTAACATGCTCACAATGGGCCTGCCAACTACAGCTCACTATCAGCAGCTCAGGTAAGTGCTGACACCCAAAGTTCAATTTCTACTAAGTGAAGGCAGCACGGAGTACTCTGATCATAAAGAAGTCACTTCAAGGATAGATAATGGAGGTCCCTGTGTTCAGACAGAATTTTGCCAAATTTATCTTAAATGGAAAAACAGTTTGTCAGGCCATTGCCAGTGTCACTTTCTTAGCTGACCAAAGGGATGTTTTCCTAGCTAATTCTGTGTATTCACATTGATGCAATAAGGATGTAGCAGCTGGCATCACTGAAATATGTTTTCTTCCGAATCTGTTTTCCCAGACGCAGGATAGTAAAATGAATTTCTTGGCCGGCTTTTTGGTAACAGTAAATACAGAGGCATTCTGGTCAATTTCTGCAAATATTGTTTCTTATGCTCTTCATGTCTAGAATGATTTTTAAGAGTGACTGAAACCTGAGAAAGCCAACACATCTCCTTTACTGGCTTCTACCTGACACTTGAGGTTTGGACAAATTGCCGCATAGAATTAAAGAACCCAATCACTTTGCTTATCTTGGAAGCCTCGGGGCATTAGTAAACTTGACAAAATTTCCTCTTGCATGCAGATTTTTGAAGATTTACTTCCTGAGCAGATTCATTTATAAAAGATTTTTGCATAGGTGGGTTACTGTGATAATTCATCTGTCTGGAAGTACTTAGGTAAGTTGCAAATAAGAATACGGCAAGTATAGTCACTGACTTGCCGTGGATTTGGCCTCTTTAATTCCTTGCAATATAATATTCATTTCATGATAAATAATCTATATCATGTATTGGGGTCTACTTTGCAGCACAATATAGCACATTTCTAGAACTTATTTCCCCCAGTATGGATTGCAGACTACTCCCACACACCCTAGTATAAAAACTGATCCCAACAGGGATTGGCATGTCCCTCTAAGGGCCCCCAAACAGCTGCATGTTATTGCAGTGCCTCCTAGCCACTTTGTCTGAGTATCATATCGGCAGTTCTGTGTTGGAAAAGACTTCAGAAGAGAAGGATTTAGGGGTAGTGATTTCTGACAGCCTTAATGTGAGTCACCAGTGCAACTAGGTGGTGGGGAAAGCAAATCGTATGCTGGGGTGTATAGCTAGAGGTATAACCAGTAGGAAGAGGGAGATTGTGATCCTGCTGTATAGAGCTTTAGTGACATCACATCTGGAATACTGTGTCCAGTTCTGGAGACCTCACCTACAAAAGTATATTGATAAAATAGAACGGGACCAATGACGGGCTACAAAAATGGTGGCGGGTGTCAGGCATAAAACATATCAGGAAAGACTGAAGGAATTTAAGGGGTACTCCTGCAAAAATCTTTTTCTTTCAGATCAACTGGTGTTAGGACTCAGGTCGTGCACTCAGCTCCTGACATAGCCGATGCGTGCCGCCAAAGCATACATGGCAACCGATTGGGCCGGTTGTTTGTGGCGTGCTGATGGCGTCCATAGCAACCAGACTGCTTCTTATATTCTACTCTGCTATTTCTTGATGTAGCAGTGTCTAGTGTTCTGCTCCCCCTACTGATCAGCACTAGGTGTTTGTGATCAGAGTGATTGTGACTGACAGCTGACACTGCCAGTCAGCTGTCAGTATCTGGGCCAGGCTGGGACTCCTAGTTTTATAAGTACCTTCATTTGTCTCAAGTTCCGTGCCTGTGATAGTGCCTAGTTTTCCCTAGTGTTACTTGATCTAGTGTTCTTGCCTGTCCTTTGATTCCTGGTTACCTGACTTTGGCTTTCCCCTTTTGACTACCCTCTTAAACACGACTTTGCTGATCATTTAGTTTGACTCGGACATCTAACTATCCCTTTATTCTGTTTGTTTTGTGTTACACTGAGCAAGGCCTAGGGACTGTCGACCAGTTGTCTGCTGCTAGTTAGGGCAGTTGAACTGTAATTAGGCAGGGATAGCTGGGCGGGTGCCAGCTTCAGGGCTTCACCAGTCCATGTCTTCCTGTCCCCTGCCTAACAACTGGTGTCAGAAAGTTACATAGATTTGTAATTTACTTCTATTAAAAAATATCCAGTCTTCCAGTATTTATCAGCTGCTGTATTTTCCACAGGAAGTATTGTATTGTTTCCAGTCTGACACAGTGCTCTCTGATGCCATCTCTGTCCATGTCTGGAACTGTCCAGAGGAGGGGACGTTTTCTGTTTCAATATATTTTATTGAATTTTTGTCAATAAGTCTTTTTTTGCAAACAAAAGTAAAGTTTGGCAAACAAAAGTATAACAAGAGTACATCGAAAGTACAACAGATAAAACAGTTTTCACAAATGAAATAAGAAATATAGCTAAGGTAAAGTTAACAATAACGTAACATGTTTAAGATAGCATGTCTATCAAAATATGCATGAGGATATAGTGAGTTTGTATGTGATATCATCGTATATGTAATTATAGCTTATTCAGAAAACAGATAAGAAAATAAACAGAAAACTTAAGGTGAAAAACGTGGACTAGATGTCCATAACGACCACATCTCTCTAAATTTTTTAGTTGTATTGTTGCCATAGGCTATAGCCTCCTCGTATTTATAAGTTATATTTAATTCTTGTACCAGTTCCGTTTTAGTAGGAGGGGACGTTTTCTATGGGGATTTGCTACTGCTCTGGACAATTCCTGACACTGACAGAGGTGGCAGCAGAGAGCACTGTGTCAGACTGGAAAGAAAACAACATACAGGACATACGGTAGCTGATAACTACTGGAATACTGGAGACTTTTAAATAGCAGCAAGTTACAAATCTATATAACTTTCTGAAACTAGTTGATCTGAAAGAAGAAGATTTTTGCCAGAGTACCACTTTAAATCGATAAAGTCTGGAGGAAAGTAGGGAAAGGGGGGCATGAATAAAACCGTTATATATGTTAAAGGACTAAATAAGGTTCAAGAAGGGAACATAGGACACAATCTGAGAAAATATTACTTTACTGAAAGAGTAGTGGATACTTGAAACAAGCTTCCAGCAGAGGTGGTTGATAAATCCTCAATAACAGAATGTAAACATGCCTGGTATAAACATATATCCATACTAAGATAATAAGAAAATAAACACTAAAAGGGTAGACTATGGGGGACCAAGTGGTCTTTTTCTGCCAACAATCTAAGTTTCTATGTTGGACGTATAACTCCAACACCAGCACTTTACTGTTGTTTCACTGTACCACAGTTTTACTGTACTGTTTTCTCTCTGTTATGTCTATGTAAAATCAATGTAGATTGAATCTTATGTGCTCTAGTGACATGTATTGGTTAAACGGTATAATGGCAGCGGAAACAACCAAATATATTGTATTGTATTGCACTCTCATATATGTTAAAAATGAGTATAAAAAGCCACCAATCCAATAAAATTTTTCGGTAGGAGTTCATAGACCTTTTTTTTTTTTTTTTAATTCTCTATTCTAAACCTTTTACAATGTAGTAATCCGATTGTGAAGAGGATACAAAACATTCCCGGTTCCTCCGACAGACATTACAATATTATTATCGATGTAATTATTTACTTGCTTGTATCCTTTTGGTCCCTTATTTCTCAGACAGTCTGTTGATCCTCGCACATGCCCTTGTTCACACCTCGTGAGTGCACTGTTTTCCCTGACAAAACAAACTACTTGAAGAACATAATAAGAAGTCCTGATTCCCGCGCTACTGCTGGAATAGAGAAGACGTCATCCTCCGTGTAATGTCTCACTCCTTCATCTGCCCCTGACCACAAACTCACACCTGATTTATTGTCTGCACCAGACCTGCACAATCGCTGCTATTTTCCGCCTATTCATTCAGTGAGAGTGGTAATTTACCAGGTTTACGTATGTCAGGTCACAACATGATTCAATATAACCAGAAAATAAATAAGATCCTGGGAGCTCGTAGAGTCATTGTGTGAACCTTGTGGGAAACTGTAATTACTCTGTCCAAATGGGTTGAGTATATATATATCCCCCCCATACACACACACACACATTACGTGTACAGTGTTTCATTACATGGTCCTGTAAAATGTATGTGTTGGTTGTAAAATATGTGGCTTGTTAATATATTTTTCAGATTTTACATGTTACCTGCCATCAAAATACGGCAGCCAGCAGGGGCAGAGGGAAATTTGATCAGGAATAGGAACTTATCTCTCCCCGTGCCCACTGTGAGTGGCAGGACCAGCCTCAGGGCCCTCACCTTAAGGCATTTTCCCTTAAGTTGTTATGACGTCATGACTCAGGGGAAAGTGCCTGTCCTGGCTGATGGACTGGCCAATCAGCCAATCAGTTACCTGCCCCAGTCTCTCACTGGCTAAGCGGCCAGTGCCTCTGCTGGATCGTGACGTGTGCAGTGCTGAGATCCTGGAGCAAGGCAGGGATCCCACGGCCAGTACCACCACTCACCGCGGGATAAGTTCTTCTCGTAATCAAATTCCCCTGAGCCGGCTTCTCCTTTAGTATGCTGTATTGGTTCTGTATACACCCCGGCCCTGATTTACTCAGGTGTCTCAGCCAGAATTTTGGCTGAAAACGTGGCACACTTGACTTTTCTCAACATTTTATATGCATTTTAGACACTTTTCCACCACTTTCAGACACGTTTCTGCCTGGTATAAAAAGGGGTGGGGTTTATGCAAAAAGGGGCGTGGTCTATTTTGCATAAAAAAATGCACCTGAATCTGACTTCAAGCCAAGTAATAGATGGTGTAAACTTTGCACCAAAAAACTAGACAGTCTTTAAGTGTGACGGATTTATCAAACAGCCTGATAAATCAGGCACGTTTAAAGATTGTTTAGTCTAAGTTTGCACTTTATATTGTACTTTGTACTATTAGGTACTTTGTTTCTCTAGTATGTCAGAGTGGTAACCCATACACCTACATTACAGGAGAATTCTAGATAGTGGGGAGGAGCATCCATAGCCCAGCCTGTCTCTCCACAGAGAGAGGAAGTCCTGTCTATTTTAGTCTAGCATAGAGTAAGGAAGGGTAAGGAACATCTAACCTCCCATTTTTGTATTATTTAGGCCTCATTACCTGGGACCATTCAGAGTACCTTTATTTACACAAAGAAAGGACTACAGTGAATATAAAAAGTCTGTACATCCCTAAATTTGCAATGTAAAAATCGGCCGAGAACAAATGATTGAATACTAGTCGGTGTACAGTGGCCATCACTTAAAGTGATTCTGATTAACCTCATATAAAGTGTAGCTATTTAGGGTTTTCCTGATATGTTTTATTAGTTACATTTTTTAGCAAAAGCCATGAGGGTCATCAAGAAGTGGGTAAAAGTTGTAACAACATTACTAAGAACTGGCTGTCTCTCAAACATTGATTAAAAGACAAGAAGAAAATGGCCTGCCAAGGGGTCTACAGCAACTTTAAAGGAGCTTCAGGAATTTTTGGCAATACCAATTGTCTACTTCATGTGACACCAATCTCCAGTATTCCTTATATGTCTTGGCTGTGGGGTAGGGTGGCAAGACGGAAGGAAGCCTAACAAAGAAAAATATCCAAGCTCAACTATTTTTTGCCAAAACCTACAAGTCTGCCAAAAGCATGTGGGAAAAAGTGTTATGGCCTGATGGGACAAAGGTTAAAATTTTTGGCCATAATTCAAAAAGGTATGTTTAGTGCCAAGCATTATCAAAAGGATACCATCCTCACAGTGATGCATAATGGGGGCAGCATTGTACCTTGGGATGTTTTTCTGCAGATAGAACTAGGGCATACCTCCACATCACAAGAAAAAGATCAACGTTTTTGAATGGCCCAGTCGGAGCCCAGACCTGATTCCAATAGAAGATAGGTGAGTTGACATGAAGCAGGCACCATACAAAAAAATGCCCTTGCAATCTGACAAATTTAAAGCATTTTTGCAAGGAAGATTGTCAAGTGGGCAACGATTGTCAAGTCTAGATGCGCCATGATAATAGACCCCTACCCGGAGCTAAATTCAAAAAGGTATGAGTGAAAGCCCTGTAACTGTGCTGATCCATGGGGGACAGCCTTTGCGTCCACCAACCTCTGTGCCAAGCCATCCCACTGGCTCTGTCCCCTCTGATGCTCATGTTGTGTATAGTGCCATCATGTTTCACAGTACTGTCCAAATTTACTAACATTGCAAGGCCCAGCAGTTTCTTCTGTGGGTTGTCCTAGGCCAGAGATCCCGTAGGGCAGTGACTTCCCATGCTGACCTCAGTCTTCTCCTGAAAGTGCCTACAATGGCCAGGTGAGAATCAGATTCAGAACATGGAGCAATGAAAAAAGGCAGCCTGGTCTGATGGATCTGTGCTGGATGTGCTGGAAAGACATGTCCGATCATGAAGGTTGCACCTCACAATTTACAGTATTTGCAGGCTCTGTTGCGAAAGTCTTGTTGACAGATACAATACCAAGAGACCATGGAGAGTTCATGTCTGGATGGGTCAAAGCTCTTGAACCTCCACAATATTACATCCTCATTGTTGCAGAGCAGCAGAAGTAAAACAGAACCAGAACTCTTGGATCCCATTGCAACAACAGAGAACATATCGTATAGTTGTATAGTATACTGGTGGTATCCTGTATGCCACTGGGGCCTTTGGGCCAACTGGGTCACAAGTGCTTTGTGCTTCTTGTACATACAGACATTGTTCTGTGGGAAAATAGATATTTCTGGTCCTAAACCGCTTGTTGAATAATGATGATGGAGAACCACCATTTTTCTTGAACAAATCAGAAACCATATTAAATCATAAGGGCCATAAATAAAATACCAGTGGTACGTTGATTTAAGGGTAACTTGGATTGAGAGCGCTTTGCAAGAAGAGCTCACAGTTTTTACAAATTTTAACTTGCTTTAAGAGCATTGCTTTGGTTTAAGAGCTCCATGTACTGGGTGGGAGGGCGAGTGGGGGAGGGGCATGGTCTGCATAACGGGGTCTACAGCACTGCACTCTGACCCAGGAAGTCTCCCTTACCTTCCAAATCATAGCAGATCCACTTCAGGCTGGGGCTTGCATCAGGGGACAGGACTGTGGAATTAATTTCTCCATAGCTGTAACCCCTCTCTTCCGGGACAGAGAGAGCTGCATGTATGTGCCCACATCTGTCCTGCTAATCTCTTCACGCTCCCTGCAGTCTCTGTCAGCCCTTGTGTTTCCCATCCTCTCCATCCCTGCTATAATGTGCATGGTCCTGGAACAAATTATCAGACGAATATCCCTGACACATCTATTTTTATTCATGGACACTGGGAAAAAGTCACTTTTTTTGCAGATTATCCAGGAATTTATGGATGGTTGGCAACCCTGGAGAATACCCCCGATAAACAGCAAGTAATGGAAAAAGTCATAGTCTTTATGTAGAATCCATGAGAAAAGAGTTCTAGGAAATCAGGTATCACAAAGAGTCTGTTATCACTTGATCGGTGTAAGCAGATCATGTCATTGACAAATATGATCCTGTAGGCGTCCTAGCCGACTGTCATGCTACTCTGTCTTCCTTGGGCCGGTGACCAGATCCTTCTGGCCTCAGCTTGCGTTAGTTAAATTCTTCTGTGCTGTGCCATGTTGCCTTTAAGCAATAATTTTCAATTACTGCTTCCATTGAGGTCATCAATAGTTATTATATAAGCCAGGGCAGATTTCATGTCTGTTCAGTCTGTGTCACTAGCCTGACTTGTTTGTGTATCACCTAGCACTGTTACTATTGTGTTTCCCAGAATAAAGTGTCCATTTTAACAAACAAAAACAAAAGAAACGTACTTACCTGTCCAGTCCCCCAACAGCCATTCCAATGGTATCCGTTTCCCCATGATAGCCATCTCAATGGTGCCCACTCCTCCACTGCTTACAAGCTTCTTCTCCCTGTCCTGACTCAAAAAAAAAACTGCCTACTGAGTCATGGAGAACCAATGGAGAGAACATTTAAATTCCTTGATTATATAATTCAGGGGTATAACTATCACCTGTTCAGCCTAAATGTCCTTGTCATTGACACATCTTCTCCACAGCTTGTTTCTGATCTCGTTTTTTCCAGTAATGCTGACATCGATTTGTCTCTATCTTTGTACACCTGTACAGACGAGTTTGGCTTGTCCCTAACCTTGTATTCCCCTCTGCCCCCACTCACCTTGTCTTGTCTTTGACTCTTTATGCAGGTCTGTACGCTTTTTCTGTACCACTTTCAACATTTAGAGGGTTGATGGTGAAGACCAGAATCTTGTGAGACTCCTAACAGCTGTTAGTGCCAATTCTTAGTAAGCACATTATTTAAATTCTGCCCATTAATGGGGTACTCTGACATTGGGTTAAAAAAAAAGAAAGAAAAGAAAAACAGTCTGAAGAAGCATGAAACATTGTTTCTTTGTCTTCCCCAGTTGAGCAGTTGATCAGTACTACAATTCCCAAAATGCATTGCTTTCCCCATCTCAGTCCTTCCACCCTTCCTACTCCCCTCCCACAGCACTCCTTCTCCATTTAAAGCCTTTGCAGAACATCTAATTTTTATTGCAGACAATTCCATCATTGAGCAGAAGGCAGCATGCTGTAATCACTCCCCCATTCCCCTCGAATGTCCCAATAAAGATATATATGTGTGTCTGTGTATATAACAGGGAGATGGCGATATTGGCTGGAGTGGCTGTTTAGCGATGGTGACATTACTCAGGGGGATGGGGCTAAAGTTCAGATCCAGCCAAGCCTCCTGGGACATCAGAACATGATGTATTGTCTATACAGAGAGGAAGGAGCAGAGGAGCTGGAGACAATACACATTGTGTTGTCCTTCTATTTTCAACTTTCTATCAAGGGTGAATTATGCAAAAGCGTGCTTAAGCCAGTAGTTAATTATAACACTATATTAATTTAAAGCGACTCTGTACCCACAATCTGCCCCTCCCCCCCCCCCCCCCCCCCCAAACCGCTTGTACCTTCGGATAGCTGCTTTTAATCCAAGATCTGTCCTGGGGTCCGTTCAGCAGGTGATGCAGTTATTGTCCTAAGAAACAACTTTTAAACTTGCAGCCCTCTGCCAAACTGGTGTGGCCTAAATTGTGTATGCATTAGGCTGGGACAACCTCTCTGTCCCTCCCCCTCACCCTCTTCATCATTAGGAATGCTCCAGGTAGATTGTCTCCTAATAATCACCTGTGTCAGCACGGCACTTGGGCTGGATCGTTAAGGCACCTGTGCAGTGTTCAGCATGGAGAAAATGTTCTAGGGGCATTCCTAATGGTGAAGCGGGTGGAAAGGAGGGACGGAGGGGTGGTGCAAAGTTAGGGCACAGATACTTCTGGGCCGTTAATATCCAGGGTTATAGTCTATTCAGAAATGACCGTAAAAATAAGAAAGGGGGAGGGGTCTGTCTATATGTTAAATCATGCCTTAAGCCTATTCTGCGGGAGGATATATGTGATGATAATGTGGAGTCTCTTTGGGTAGAAATAAGGGGAGGGACGAAGAATAATAAAATTCTTATAGGAGTGAGTTATAAACCTCCAAGTATAGTGGAAGAATCAGAAAATCTTCTTATAAGACAAATAGATGCGGCAGCGAAGCAGGGGGAAGTCATTATTATGGGGGACTTTAACTACCCAAATATCAACTGGAAAGCAGAAACCTGCAGCTCCAGGAAGGGAAGCGTGTTTTTGGAAATAGTAAAAGATAATTACCTTTCCCAACTAGTAGAGGAACCAACAAGAGGGGGGGCCCTTCTGGACCTGATCTTAACCAATAGGCCAGACAGAATATCAAAAATAGAGGTGGGGGGTCACCTAGGTAATAGTGACCATAACATAGTAAGTTTTCAATTATCCTTCAATAAAATGATTAGCAGAGGGGCTACAAAAACATTAAATTTCAGGAAGGCTAATTTCCAAAAACTAAGAGAGGACCTTGGGAACATAGACTGGGACAATGCCTTCAGAAATAAAAGTACACAAGAGAAATGGGACATATTTAAGAGCATCCTGGGTAAATTGTGTGAACGACACATACTATATGGGAATAAACGTAGTAGAAATAAGAGAAATCCAATGTGGTTAACTACAGCTGTAAGGGGTGCAATAAATGATAAGAAACAAGCATTCAGACAACTAAAACAAGAAGGTAGTGGAGAAGCATTGAGCAACTATAGACAGAAGAATAGAATGTGTAAAACGCAAATAAAAGAAGCAAAAATAGCAACAGAAAGAAGGATAGCCACAGAAAGTAAAACAAATCCCAAAATGTTCTTCACCTATATAAATAACAAAAGACTTAAAACCGAAAATGTTGGTCCCCTCAAAAATAATCTGGGTGTAATGGTGGAGGGGGAAGAGGAAAAGGCCAATCTACTAAATACATTCTTCTCTACTGTATTCACAGAGGAGAATCCCATAACAGTCGATATGACTAGGGATAATGTTAATCCTCCCATAAATCTCACCTGCCTAACACAACAAGAAGTGGGGAAACGCCTTAAAAACATTAAAATCCATAAGTCACCGGGCCCAGAAGGTATCCATCCTAGAGTTTTGCAAGAATTAAATACTGTGTTGGACAGACCGTTATTCCTATTATTTAAAGATTCTATTACGACAGGGATTGTTCCACAGGACTGGCGCATAGCTAATGTGGTACCAATATTCAAGAAGGGGTCAAGGAGTGATCCTGGAAACTACAGGCCTGTAAGTCTAACATCTATAGTAGGTAAAGTATTTGAGGGGATTGTAAGAGATGCTATACTGGAGTATCTTAATGAAAATAATCTTATGACTCAGCACCAGCATGGATTTATGAGGGATCGGTCCTGTCAGACTAATCTGATCGGCTTCTATGAAGAGGTAAGTTATAGACTGGACCTGGGGGAGGCTGTGGATGTTGTGTATCTGGACTTTTCAAAGGCATTTGATACTGTGCCGCATGAAAGGTTGATCTACAAAATGAGGATACTGGGACTCGGGGAAAACGTATGCAAATGGGTAAGTAACTGGTTGTGTGATAGAAAACAGAGGGTGGTCATTGACGGAACATATTCAGATTGGGTTTTAGTTACTAGTGGGGTACCACAGGGGTCAGTGTTGGGTCCACTCCTTTTTAATATTTTTATTAATGATCTTGTAGAGGGGCTACAGAGTAGAATCTCCATTTTTGCAGATGATACTAAACTGGGTAAAGTAATCAGTACAGAGGAGGATAATATCATATTACAGAGGGATTTGGAGAAGCTAGAGGCTTGGGCGGAGAAATGGCAAATGAAGTTTAATGTGGATAAATGTAAGGTTATGCATTTGGGCCATAGAAATAATAAGTACAGTTATGTGCTAAATAATAAAACACTGGGTAAAACTACTTCCGAAAAGGACCTGGGGGTATTGGTGGACAGTAAACTCAACTTTAGTGATCAGTGCCAGGCAGCAGCTGCCAAGGCTAATAAAATAATGGGGTGCATCAAAAGAGGTATAGATGCTAAAGATGAGAACATAGTTTTGCCTCTTTATAAATCACTGGTCAGACCACACATGGAATACTGTGTACAGTTTTGGGCACCGGTATATAAGAAGGACATAGGTGAACTGGAGCGGGTGCAGAGGAGGGCAACAAAGGTCATTAAGGGAATGGGTGGGTTACAGTACCAGGACGGGTTATCACGCTTGGGGTTATTTACGCTAGAAAAAAGACGTCTTAGGGGCGATCTGATCACAATGTACAAATATATGAATGGACAGTACAGAGATTTTTGTAGTGGTCTTTTTACTCCTAGGTCTGTAACAATGACAAGGGGGCATCCTCTACGTCTAGAGGAAAGAAGATTTCATCATCAGCATCGACGCGGGTTCTTTACTGTACGAGCGGTAAGACTGTGGAACTCTCTGCCACATGATGTTGTCATGGCTGATTCATTAAATAAGTTCAAGGGAGGCCTGGATGATTTTCTTGAAAAATATAATATTACAAGTTATGGGCATTAGATTTCTGGTGATACGTTGGTCCGGGGATTGTTCTGGTTGCCATTGCAGTCGGGGGAGGGGGGGGGGGGAGTTTCTCCCTGTGGTGGGGCGTTTGTCTTCTGCCCCGTAGGGGTTTTTCACCTTCCTGGATCAACACAGTAGGATTTTCCTAGGTTGAACCTGATGGACTCTTGTCTTCTTTCAACCTTGTTTACTATGTTACTATGTTACTATGTTACTTTAAGCCACGGCCGTTTGACAAAGGGCTGCAAGTTTAAAAGTTGTTTTTTAGGTCAATAACTGCCGAATGGACATCAGGACAGATCTTGGATTAAAAGCAGCTATCAGAAGGTACAAGTGGTTTGGCGGGGTCAGATTGTGGGTAGAGTTGCTTTAAGCCTATGTCTATATTACTAAGTTATATGTTTGATTTTATTTCAATGGGTTGTTCACCAATTTATTTATTTATTTATTTATTTTCAAATCAACTGGTGTCAGAAAGTGCCAGAGATTTGTAATTTACTTAAAAAAAAATCTCAAGTATTCCAGTACTTATCAGCTGCTGCATATCCTGCACGAAGTGGTATTTTTATCCAGTCTGAAGAGCAGGAGAGGTTTTTATGGGGATTTGCTTCTGCTCTGGACAGTTCCTGACATGGACAGAGGTGGCAGCAGAGAGCACTGTGTCAGACTGGAAATAATACACCACTTCTTACAGGCCATACAGCAGCTGATAACTACTGGAAGATTTTAATTTTAATCAGTAAATGACAAATCTCTGGCACTTTCTGCCACCAGTTGATTTGAAATATATATTTTTTTTTTTACGCCTTTAAGCACAATTTTCTGATACCGGATAACCGTTTTATTGATGCCTAAAGAAAACAAGCCAGTAGTGCTCCTACACACCCTTAATGACGCCCCATATGTGCTGATAAAAGTCCTAAGTTACAAATACTTCTAGAATCTTCTATAAACCCCAAACGTTATATTTCATTTGATTGTTACACGTCTGACCAGGCCAATCTCTGCTTTTATTACCCCTTTAACACCATATGCTTCATAGGGCAATAATTATAATCCTATAACGTTCTATTTTTATTTTCGCCTATTTGAAACTAAAAACCTAAGCCAAAAAAATGAAGGAACGCCATGTAATAGCCGAAACCAAGGAATGTAAAATGTCACAGAAACATCAGCATTCCACCAACAAGTGACCAGAACATGCAAAGTATTCCGACCACAAATCCACTACAAAGTCTGCCGAGGTTTTCTCTTCGATGACTCACAGCCCACAAGGAATAAGACAACACTTATCTCCCTGTCCCATAGGAACCTCCAAAACCTATTACTGCAAGATGCCGGCATTTTACAGCAGATTATCTTCTCTATAAGTTGAGCATTAAAGAGAACTCCGGTTACATTCCTGAGGGTGACCCCGACCTCTCAGATCCTTCCAGAACATAGTTACAGAATCAACACATATAGTATATTATCACAGAGCGCACTCCTTCATCATAATGGTGGATGCATACTATGTACATTATATACTATGAAATCAAATAATGTGGACTAAGGCCTAGGCAGAATGGGGCCTCTGTTCACCATTTTGGTTACAAGTTACAATACCAGATACAAACTGAGGACGGGTTTGTTGAGCCGTATGCAACATTATTTTACTTTGCAATGAGACTCTTCATTTTTCCATAAAATGTGGTGCAAAGCAAAAAACAATTTGGGAGGTAAAACTGGAAGAAAAAAGGATTTTTTTCAAATTTCAGATGGGTTTCATCTTTACGCCATTTGCCACGTGGTAAAACTGATGTTATCTATGTTCCTTAAAGGGACTCTGTACCCACAATCTGACCCCCCCCCCCCCAAATCGCTTGTACCTTCAGATAGTTGCTTTTAATCCAAGATCTGTCCTGCGGTCCGTTTGGCAGGTGATGCAGTTATTGTCCTAAAAAACAACTTTTAAAGTTTAAGCTCGTGCCAAACGGGAGAATCTGTGTCCTAACTTTGCACCACCCCTCTGTCCCTCCTCCCCACCCTCCTCATCATTAGGAGTGCCACGGAAATATTTTTTCCATGCTGAACACTGCATAGGTGCCTTAACGATCCAGCCCATGTTTAGTATTCACACAGCTAACAAATAGGAGGCAATCTGCCCGGGAGTATTCCTAATGATGGAGAGGGTGGGGAGGAGGGACGGAGGGGTGGTGCAAAGTTATGGCACAGATTCTCCCGTTTGTCACGGGGCTGCAAATTTAAAAGTTGTTTTTTAGGACAATAACTGCATCACCTGCCAAACGGACCCCAGGACAGATCTTCGATTAAAAGCAGCTATCTGACGGTACAAACGGTTTGGGGGGTCAGATTGTCGGTACAGAGTCACTTTAAGGCTATGTTCACATTCAGTGAGAGACCGGCCGTTCCGAGACTTAAGTACTGGCTGGATGATCTTTCCGCCGGAGTGTCCGGAGTTGCTCACTTCATTGTGTGAACTGACAGGTCTTTCTGCGGCCGCAATTCACTTTTTATTCAATTTTTTTCTGGGATGTGATTTCACGAAAAATCAGCAATTTTGCAAGGAATGTGATAATTCCATAATTCGGAGCTGAGGCCAAAGATGGGATTGATCCCTATGGGCAATCCCTGATTGCTCATAGGGATCAATGCTAATGTCAATGATCAGTACCAGTGTAATATTTGATCCATCTTTTCTGCACATGATTGCTTCAGCCTGCTGCAGACAAGTTGAAGCAATCGCCAATGTTAGGCAGCCCGGGTGGCCTCGGCTACATTGACATTGGCTCGTCTTCCCACTATCTGGCTTTGAGGAGCGGATCCAGCCCCTGAATCCCAATAAAGGTATGTGAAGGCTATTTAAATGCGAGTTGTCAGTTTTCTTAGTTACATCTAAATAGTTAAATAGCCAACATCGCTGGATATTAGCAAAGCCCCAGCTACTGATAGCAGCCGGGAGCTATCTGATATAGAAGGGGGTCATGCCATGAGCCATCTCTATACCCCCTTACCAGCACCATGACGCAACTGTTTGTCTTGGTGTGAGAATGGGTTAATCAGGTCTAATTTTTACAAAAAAGAAGATGTATCCAATAGGAGGCACTATTCTTTCTAGTTTGGAGCTAACACATCCTGAATTATTACATAGCACAGTCTACAGCGTATTCCAGAATGCTAAGTATACGATGAATGCAAATTTGATTGAATAAATATTTGAAAGCCGCAGCATAAATTAAACACAATCCTCTTGTCAGTAATGTTAGAACTTGCAGCCGCGTTTCAATCTGTAATTCAGCGTTTTATTGATTTCCAGGCCGCCGTGGAATAACCGGGGGTTTTACGTACAAACTAATGATAATTATGCAGAGATACAGCTGTGGATCAAGATTCCAATCTAAATGCTAAAATCTAGAGAGACGCCAGGTCAGCCGAACAGCTGCACCGTACCATTCCTGGTCATATCATCCTGTAAAATATGACTGGAGATGGAAAACCACTGTCAGGATAAACGTGTTACTTAAACAATTACTAGCACCGGCATGACAGCTCATTTATAGACAACAAAATATTTCCAGCTAGAGTCGCTGGAGGGTTCCGTGTAGAAAACAGAAGAGAGTCTTCAGTCTGATGCCTTACAACTGTGCTTGACTCCAACTCTTCTGAGGTGTAACTAGGGGGCACTGTTGGTTGTCCCTTCCTTTGTGCCATATAAAGGGACCACTACTATGCTAGTTAAAGATTTTACATTAGGGTCAAGCATCTTCAAGTGACTGCTCTGTGGTTCTTAAAGAGGATGTACCACCAGATACATCATCTTTAATCTGAACTGACGGATCGAACGGCGCCATCATGGGGAAGCCGGTGCCGTGGTCCATTTTTCGGACCGCGGCCCGGTTCCCGTGTACGGCGCCGTTCTATGCACCGGAACCGGTGCCGGAGGTAGGCCGGCCAGCCCCCAGTGGGAGGGAATTCCCTCCCTTGTATGACGCCACTCCATTAGAATGAATAGAGCCGCGTCATATAGGGAAGGGAATTCCCTCCTACTGGGGGCAGCTCGGCCTACCTCCAGTGCTTGTGCACCGGTCGGTTCCGGTGCATAGAACAGCGCCGTGCACAGGAACCGGCCCGCGGTCCGAAAAACGGACCGCGGCACCGGCTTCCCCGTGGCGGCGCCGTTCGATCCGTCAGTTCAGATTAAAGAGGATGTAACAGGGGGTACATCCTCTTTAACTTGCTAATGACACATGTTGACTCTCTTACTGCACAAGCTACCAACTTAGGCTATGTTCACACTGCGTATGAATCCGTCCGTAGATCATACGATGCGTACGAACCGTGAACATACGCCCGTAGTACAGTTATGCTTCCCTAGCTTGTTTCGAAGCGATCTGAGGCAGGTCATTCACTTGGAAATCTTCGCCCAGCCCCGTAAACCACACAGAACCTTTTGGATCGAAAAATCAAGTTCAATTTGGCTGAAATAAGTACGGGACCGCATGGAAATCCATGGCCGTGAGTTTCAACATTTCCGTCCTCAAACAATGGTCTTGTTCATTTTTCACGGCGCCGTATACGATCCGGCCGTAAGCTCATACGTAGTGTGCACTGTGCGGCCGTATATATCGTATACTTTCAAGTGAACGCATCAACCTCAAAACTACGTGCGTATATTCGCGGTTCGCACTACGGACGGATTCATACGCAGTGTGAACATAGCCTTATGGTGCGTTTACACAGGCAGATTTATCTGACAGATTTTGGAAGCCAAAGACAGGAATGGATTTAAAAAGAGGAGAAATCTCAGTCTTTCATTTATGACCCGTTGCCTGTTTATGGTCTGTTCCTGGCTTTGGCTTCAAAAATCTGTCAGATGAATCTGCCTGTGTAAACACACCATTAGTCTCCTTAATGTGTCATCAGAAAATTTCCTCTTGTTTAAATCAGGTTTTTCATTTTACCAACTATATGATAAAATAATTCACAAAATCTCGAAGTTTTAAATCTTGCATCTAAAGGCCCCATTACACTAAATGATTATCGGCTGTGTTTGGCCGATATCAGCCGTAAGGGACGATAATTGCCTTGTGTAATAGAAGACAACGATCAGCCAACATGAATGATGTCGGCTGATTGTTGCTGTTGTTTGTCTTTCAACATGATGAAAGATAAATGACTAATATATCAATGATCTGTCGCCGACACTCCATGGGTGGAATAGAAGCGGTGGCAACAGACCGCTGCTATGGGCTGCCCAGATGATCTAATGATCAACCAGGCAGCCCCACGGCAGCTCCCCACTGCCCCCCCCCCCCGGCTTCCACCCGCTAAAATAGCACGTTTGCTCCTCAACATCGCCCCGTGTAATAGGAGCTTTAGTCTAATACTGAGCTGACATTTCCTGTTCCGATAAAGAGATAAAGAAATTACTTTTCAGGCACAGGTAGGGTTAGGATGAAAGCTGCACACCAGCAGAATAGGTCCCTACATATGGACAAGTCAGGCCTTATTCACACGTTCAGTATTGTTTTCAAATCCGTCCTTTTGCTATCCACTCGTACAATCCGACTAAAATTGCGGATTGGGCATCCGACTGCACAATACTAGTTAATAAAGCTGAGTAGGTAAAAAAAAAAAAAAAATAGCACCAGTAGGCCCAACCCCTAAAAAAGCCACAGGATCACTTGTCAGCCATTTTACTTTGCCATTTCTGGCAAAGTTCTGTTAATAAATTAGTTCATTCTCTTTCTGTTTGCAAGCACATGTGCTTCTGCAGTTCCTTCTTCCTGTTTGTGGTTCCTTAGAAACACAACCTTATGACCTATGAGTCATCCGTATTTTTTTACAGAAATACGAATGCCAAACAGGTTACAATCTGTAAAAAAAAATAAAGGATCCCATTGATTTTTGTTTTAATGACTTTTTTGAAATTTCAAGGTTAACAATTAGAGATGAGCGAACCGGGTTCGGGTTCGAGTCGATCCGAACTCGAACGATCGGCATTTGATTAGCGGGGGCTGCTGAACTTGGATAAAGCTCTAAGGTTGTCTGGAAAACATGGATACAGCCAATGACTATATCTATGATTTCCACATAGCCTTAGGGCTTTATCCAACTTCAGCAGCCACCGCTAATCAAATGCCGAAAGTTCGAGTTCGGATCGACTCGAGCATGCTCCAGGTTCGCTCATCTCTATTAACAATCCTTTGTAGTCACATTGGAAAAAAGAAAAAAGAGCATAAAGCCTCATGTGGCCTTTAAAGCATTGAACAGAATTAAACAATAAAAACTATTTTGCAGCAGTTGCATCCCATTGATTTCTATGAGAGGTTCCGTAAAAAAAATATATATATATCTGGGTCCGCACTAGGACATGTCTTTTTTTTTCAGCATTGGTTTGCATCCCTGTAATCTACTGATAATGTGAATAGCCCAATAGACCCCCTTTAAAATATACTATATATATATATATATATATATATATATATATATATATATGTAGCATTTTGTTCAGCTGAGTCATGTGACCACAACTCAGACCAACAGAAAATGCCATAGCTTCCTGTGTTACAGGAAGTGGTCTCTTCTGTGTTAACAGACAGGATTACATGATCAACTATTAGATCCCTCCTGGCAGCTCACAGACTCCTCCCCTCCCCACCAGGCCCTAGCTGTATGTCTCTCCATTTATAGAATGCTACTGCTTTTTCTCTGGTATCAGAATTTATAGTAGTACTAGGTGTTTGAATACAGATATTAGCTGCAGAATGATAAAGTTATACACCTTCCTGTATAACACTGCTGCCTCTGCTGTGTGCTATGTTTTCTCTTTCTTAGGCTGGGTTCACACTACCTTTTTGCAACCTGTTTTTCCATCCGTTTTTGCAGAAAAATGGATGGGAAAAACGGGTGCAATTGTGTGCATCTTGTTTTGCTCGATTTTTCAATTGACTACCATTATAAAAAAGGGATCGAAACGCATCTGTTTTTTTCTTTTTTTAACGAACACAAAAATGAGCTTATCTACATTTTTGTAAATGTTACAAAAAAAAACAAAAAAACGGATGCATTTATATATTTTTTATAATGGAAGTCAATAGAAAAACAGATCAAAACGGATGCACACAATTGCATCCATTTTTGCAAAAAAAAAAAAAAAAAAAAAACATTGCAAAAACTTATAGTGAACCCAGCCTAATACTGTGTACACATTGCCACAGGGGTACTCCATATCTGGGGTGGCAGCAGGCTGGTATAAAATGCGGGGTCTCCCTAGACCCCAATTGTAACTGGCGCACCCTCAATTATACCCTCTATAAACAGCTTCAGGACTATCAGAATTTTTGCGCTATTGGATGCCAGGTTAAAAGAATGATACTATAACATGCCACCATGTAAGTAAGATGCCCATGGGGAAACATCTGCAGTAATAGTACTTCAGTACAATCGTGTAAGTGATTACGAATAATGTGTGAAGAGCTTCTCCCCGTTCTCCTGATGGTAGGATTAAATAGCAGATGGAGCTTGTTAGAGCAATTATAATGGACGTCAATAGTTTAGAAACAAACTTAGTATATCAACACTTACCGCCACGCTCCGTAATTACGACTATTCTCAGCAAGTGTTGAATATATTAAAATTAGGCCTTTCGTTCTATTATGTTCGGTCCCGTCCTAGTTTAGGAGATAAGATATCTGTTATCTGGTCTTTGTTACCATCAGCTATTTATAGGCGCCTGGTCGGGTTTTTTTATGTGAAAACTTAAAAGTGTATTCCAAGAAAAATTCACTTTCCCTTATCCATGCTCGACCTCTGCATTCCCCATTGATCTCTATATCGGGCCCTGACGGCGTACCGGTCTTCTCTCCTGTGCTGTCCAGCTTCCCGGTCCTGACGGATGCAGCACCTGAGCTTCCTGTCAGCTGACCGGCCACTCAGGCAATCACAGGCCACCGTGGTCCCGTCCTGTGATTGGCTGAGTGGCCTGTCAGCTAACAGGCCACTCAGACGCTGCTGCCACCAGGACCGGGAAGCTGTGGCGCACAGGAGAGAAGACCAGGAGCGGGGAGAGGTAAGGCGTTAGGTGTTTGGGCAAGGGCTGCTTGGACATCGATAACGATGTCCATGCAAGCCTTGCTGCCCGATTATCAGGCCGTCTAATAGGTCCAGTAGACCGCTGCTCATTTACTAAAATGATCGGGCCGTGATCGGCCTGTGTAATATTACCCTAAGAGAACTGGAGACCAAAGGTTGTATTAAACAGCCCGATGCCTCCTGTAAGCAGGCGCCCATCTACTAGAATGTTCTAGCATTCTAACCCAAGCTGCTAAATTGCGATCATACTGCTGACTTTCATTTTCAAACCCATTTCGCTGACTTATATTTGGATTTGGATATTTGCACTAAGAAAAGTGAATTCTAACCCAAAAAAGCATTATTGTACTGCAGCATTCATAAAACCACAGAACAATTTCATGAGCGAGACTTCACCATTTGTCCTCTTGGTTTAAGTCAGGGCAACACACAGAGACATGCGAAATCTAATCCTGGGTGTATTTACAATTTGGAGGGATTGATGTCAGTGACAAAGCCACAACAAACTGGGAATATTACTGCAAACTACAATTAGGGATAAGGCTGATCCTCCATTTACCAAGCAGAACATAGAATTTCTTTGTGATTAGATGGAGACAATCCCAGAACCTCACAATATCATAGTTTCAGCTTTCTGATAGTAAAGTAAGTCATAAAACGCTGGTGCCAATGCGGTCAGTAATAATGATAGCTCCTGCTTGGTACATGCAAAAAACTAAAAAATATTTTAGCTTACGATGCAACAATGGCTAAGTTTGCAAAGACTCTGTAAAGTTTTTCTGTAAAGGTTATACAACAAGCGGCCATAAAAATAAAACCACCAACAGGTGAAGTGAATACCATTGATCACATTGTTACATGGTGCGAACCTGTTCAAATTATACCAGTAAAGATTAATCGTGGGTCAGTGGTTATATTAGCAGCACATGAACAGTCCATTCTGACCCTTAAAGCACCCATGGTGACCTACTTGGGGAAGAGATGGCACCAGGATGAACTATAAGAAGAATATATGTGTATATATATATATATATATATATATATATATATATATATATATATATATATATATACAGTATATAACAAATTGTAGCGGCACTCCGATGTCTTTAGTGAATACAAAAGTGATTTATTCCATGAATCAAAAACAACAGCAGCGACGTTTCAGTCCTATCAGTAAGGACTTTTTTCAAGCTTGAAACGTCGCTGCTGTTGTTTTTGATTCATGGAATAAATCACTTTTGTATTCACTAAAGACATCGGAGTGCCGCTACAATTTGTTATATATTCAGCCAAGCACCAGCGGATCCTGGTACTTCAGCTGGCACCCAACTACATGCAACCGAGTGCTGCGAACTATTTGTATACTATATATATATATATATATATATATATATATTGACAATGTTCTTCTGGGCAACTTTGGGTCCTGGCATCATGTGGATGGTACTGTCACTGTATGTACCACCACCTACCTAACCATTGTGCAGACTAGGGATAAGCGAACCAAACCGACCCGTTACGAACCAGATTTGTTACGAACTTTGCAAAAAGTTTGGTTCAGCACCGAACCAAACTTTGAGAAAGTTTGTTACGAATCTGGTAAAAATAACAACAGAGACGCAAAATTGTACTTTTTTCACAGAATAGGGATTATTTTTCCTATAATGCCTTTTATCCTGGTTTTCTGTGAAAATTAAGATGTGTGACATCACTGCTCAGCACCAGGAAGTGCCTCAGCGCCCCAGCAGCTTTTCAGTGTGTGGCCAGAGTTCACAGAGAGAGGAGCTCTATATCAGATAGAGAGGGAAAAGAGATAGATAGATAGCCAAACAACTAGATACAGGGAGAGATAGAGAAGGAATAGACAGTGTTGGTGAGAGAAGCAGGAGAGAGGAAGAGAAAAAAAAAATAGCAAGATCCAGGGAAAGCTGGATATAGAAGATAAGCTGATACATAGGGAAAGAGGCTGAGAAATCAAGACATAGGGAGAGATAGGGAGAGATAGGCATTTAAATAAAAAAAATTGTGAGATCTAGGGAGAGTTAGGGAGATAAAAAAAAGAACTAGGGAGAGAAAAGTGAGAAAAGAGTCAGGACAGGTAGCATTGAACCAGCTCCTGTCCCACTGTTATAGGTGAAGTAACCTATAGCAGCAAAAGTTATTGAAGCCCTCTATAGAGTGTTTTGCTAAGTCAGCGCCCCACAAAACCTGCCCGTTTCTGCTTTGCTGGGTGCCGTCAAACCCCGTTTAGCCACAACAAAAAAGTTTTTGAAAAAGTAAAAAAAAAAAAAAGTTTTTTTTTTTTTTAAACTAAATATTAAAAAATAAATAAATAAAAAAAAAAATAATAATAATAAAAAACGTTTGTTTCTCATAAGCTGTTCTAGGTGAATTAACCTATAGCAGCAAAACTTGTTCAAGCTCTCCATAGAGTGTGACGCTAAGGCTAGGTTCACACTGCGTTTTCAGCATCCGTTTAACGGATCCGTTTTTTTTAACGTCCAGAAAAATAGGGTCAGCAACGTTTTTTGGTCCGCCAAAAAAAACGGATCCGTTTTTTTTTAGAATGGAAGTCAATGGAAAAACGGATGCACACAAATGAATCCGTTTTTTGCAATCCGTTTTTCATGCGTTTTTTGCAAAAAACGGATGCGTTAAACGGATGCTGAAAACGCAGTGTGAACCTAGCCTAAGTCAGCGCCCCACAAAACCTGTCAACAGCCGTCAACCCACAAAGCATCACTCGTTGAAACTTTGTGCCTTCCGACCAATAACTCACTTATCACTTTTTATTTTTAAATTCTCATATCATTTGTCTGTTCTCAACAATACTGGCCTGAGAGCAATCAACTGCTGCCTCCTCCTGCTGCTCAACTTGTCTCTTCTCAACAATACTGGCCTGAGAGCAATCAACTGCCGCCTCCTCCTGCTGCTCAACTTTCTATTCTCAACAATACTGGCCTGGGTGCAATCAAGTGCTGCCTCCTCCTGTTGCTCAACTTGTCTCTTTTCAACAATACTGGACTGGGTGCAATCAACTGCTGCCACCGCCTCCTCCTCTTTAACTTTTTTTTTCAATATTTTTGCTCACTATTTTTGCACTTTTATTAACTATATTTTATTATTATTATTACTATTATATATATTTTTTTTACTTTTTATTCACAATTCTTATTCATTATTTTTGCACTTAGATTTTTTCCACTTTTTCCATTGTAATACCAACTGCAACTGCACGAAACTATAACCTATCAGACTCTCACTATTGTAGCTGCAATTATTCAGCCGTTATAGCAAGGTTCGTTTTAGCTTCGGTTCGTATAAATCCTAACTTCACGAAAGTTTGCCGGATTGAACCGAACTGAACTTTTCAAAAGTTTGCTCATCCCTAGTGCAGACCAAGTACCCTGTTTAAGGGCAGTAGTATTCCCAAAGACTGTGGGGGAGATTTATCAAACATGGTGTAAAGTGAAACTGGCTGAGTTGCCCCTAGCAACCAATCAGATTCCACCTTTAATTCCTCACAGACTCTTTGGAAAATGAAAGGTGGAATCTGATTGGTTGCTAGGGGCAACTGAGCCAGTTTAACTTTACACCATGTTTGATAAATCTCCCACAGTGTCTTCTTTCAAGCATCTGTAGGATGTGCTGGAAAACGATGTCTGAGGCTACACCTCACAACTTAAAAGACTTAAAGGGCCATCCCAAAATGATAACTTTTCACCTATTGACAGACTGTATTTGACTTCGGGACTGCCAAAGAAATCCATATCACTATGCAGTACACCTGTCCGTGAACTTGCCTTCTCTACCTGCTGTATGCCCAAACCCTACTGAAGCAACAAAGTGTGTGTGTTTTTCTTTCCCTTCCTATTGCTGTGCTCTTCAGAATGCTTCTGATGATGTCATCAGGGCTTACTATTTAAACCCATCCAGATCTCTCACTTAGTATCAGTGTTGTAGTTGTAGTCTTCTTTATATCTATATCTAGTGTTTTACCCTGATTTTCCCTGAGTTTTGCCTATTGTCTTAAAGTGTCACTGTAGTGAATTTTTTTTTTATGCAGAAATCAATAGTCCAGGCGATTTTAAGAAACTTTGTAATTGGGTTTATTATCCGAAAAATGCATTTTTATCATGAAAAAGTAGTTTGAAGCTCTCCCCCCTGTCTTCATTGTTCTCCTATGAAGAGAGCTAAATAAAAGACCAAAACAGGACAACAAAGAGTTAATCTACAAATACATTGCTCTTTATCTCCTCTGACAGTCACCACTGACCTCTCTGAGCTCTGATTACAGCTGTCACCCAGTTCTGTGCCTGTAATCCTCTGTTATCTGCTTTCTGTTGTCGGCTAACTCCCTCCTCCCCCCTCCCCCTCTATAGACCAGACTGGTTTCGTCTGATGCAACAAGTCACAGTTTTCTGATTTTTTGCAGTGGATGGAAAAGAGGAGGGAGGGGGGACCTGGGAAAAGGCTTTTTGAATGCAGATAATGGCATATTCGGCTAATAAACCCAATTACAAAGTTTCTTAAAATCGCCTGGACTATTGATTTCTGCAAAAAAAAAAAAAAAACGACAGTGACTCTTTAATCTTTGAAATATTGCTCTTGCATGTCTTTCCTTGTTGTGATTCCGTCCCTAAATTTTGACTATGTCTTTGTTTTGCTGGTTCTAAAGCCAAAGCCCCGTCTGACTGCTCTGTAGTTCTATCATTGCTTCTGGGTCCCACTGCAAGCCAGTAATTACTCAGAGGGCTATGACCTGGGGGTTCGACCTTCCAAATGTTCTTTCGACCTAATGGACACATATTCCTACAGACAGACTACAAAATATTTGGCTTTGGCTGTCCAGGCATTATGGGAATTGTAGTATTGCAACAGCTGTAGGACCACAGGTTCCTCATCCTTGTTGTGGGTGAGAGATGATACCTACATAGCCCAGAAACCTGAAACTTTCAGATACTTATAAGTCATGCCGAAGATATCTGTTTGTCCTCTCTTTATAAAGGTTACCAGTCTAAAATAATTTGGCACACTAGTCAAGAAATCCCAAGATCCTCTCTCCTGTGTTTATTTAGAAGGTCTGAACTAAAGCAACGTACAAGGAACTTTCTTGGAACTTTCTACTTTTTGTTTCAACAATTGTCATATTAGTGTAAACAGAAATTAGTGCACAATATATTATTACTGGAGCTTCAGCTATAAACCACAGAGTGGAATTATCAAATCATTTTTCTGAGTGTGACTGTCTGCAATGACATCATTGACATATCTAATATCTGTATGCTGTCCAGTGATGAGCTAATGCGAATGGAACTGGAATATTTTTAGGCTTGGGATGCTCTTCTTGGCTTGTTTTGTAGGGCGGCCAATTTCATTACCTTCAAAAAATAGTAGTTGTAAAATGAAGCATTGCCTGCTAAGTGTTCATGACCCTACGTCTGCTTCAGTATCCTTAGCTGACCAGAAAAAAAAAAAAAGTAAAGGTCTGCATTCACACAGCATGGGCTGATTCAGAGGTCCAAACTCCATTCATACAGAACATGTAGACCTCCACTTTAGCGGCCATTCTGTCAATATCATCAATAGTGCAAGCGATTTTAAGAAACTCAAAGTGTTTCCTTATGTATTTAACAAGCTGTTTTCCAGCCTTCCCCCTCACTTCAGAAGAAGCAGGATTTCTGTGTCCATAAAGCTCTATGGAGGAGGGAGGGGCGAAGGGGATGAGTGAGCACAGAGAGGAGAAAAGCAGGGCTGTACAAAACATAATCCTGCAATCTTCTCTGACCAAGTTCCCAGACCAGCACTGACCCTTCTGACCTGTGAATACAGTGTTTTAAGTCCCCTGACAGTCTGCAAAATGTACAGCTGCTTGTCTCCTCTCTCTGCTCACTCATCCCCCTTGGCCCCTGCCCCCTCCACAGGTTATAATGAACTCAGCAAACTTGTCTTCACTTTGCTCCTCTGTAATGAAGTTGACTTGATAATGAACAGATAAGAAGTGAGGAGGGGGGGGGGGGTTGAGCTGGAAAACAGCTTTTTCAGTACAGAAAGAGACTTTTTGCATAATAAAACCTATTACCAAGTTTCTAAAAATCACTTGTACTATTGATTTCTGGAAAAAAAACTATTTAAATGATAGTTCCATTTTATTGACTGACAGCTATCTACATAAGTGTGAAAATGGGAAGCTGTCCATCTCTGAGTAGGATTGCTCTCCTTACTACCTAGAATGAAGGAAAGAGAGTTGTATAAATAAATGGGAGACTATTTACGAGTGACATGCAGGGATTGCTTCTAGTAAGGGTCACAGTTAGTAAAGTTCACAGTCCATAAGCCAAGTACAATGTATAGTAGGACATCCACTCGGTACATGACATTTTATCTAAGGCTATGCTCAAATAAATTTTTTAAATACATTCTATCCCTGCGAGATGTAATAGAGTAGTAGCAGCTCTCCTCTGGACAGTGTATGTGCCTATCATCATTATTATGTATGGGTAAGCAGAGTGGAGCACGCTCCTGCTGCACAAGACGAATCGCCATCTATAGTCTAAACAAGCTATTGGACTTAGAATAGAAGTCAGGCAGGGGTGACTGATGAGTTGTTAGGTGTCTGGAATACACAGTGTGAATGCCTGCACACTCCACGCACAGTTCTGTGTTAATATAATGGAATAGACTATCAGAGAAAAGCCATAAATGTATGGAATCTGGTTTGGATCATTATTGCGCCTATGAGTATAATGACCTGGTCGACAGCCAGATATGGGGACACGATACACATGTAGCACAAGGCAGATAATGTTCTTTACGATAAGACATCAATGTGGGATCTATGCTATCAACAAAACAATGGGGATGCAGTGATAACCACCATCAGTGTTCGTATACCCTTGACTGATACCTACTATGTTGGGTTGCAGTATACTGCTGATAAGTGGGGATAAGAGTTACGGCTCTATTAGACAAAGCAATTTTTAACAATTAACTTTCATTTTAACGATAAACAATCGCAAACTAAATCGTTTATCGTTAACCTGAAATTGTTCACCATATTAAACAGAACGATAGTCGTTAGTTACGATCGTTGCAATGATCGTTACTGCGATGGTTTACTCCATCTGATCCCAGCAAAAGAAGAAAAGATTTGGAATTACACTGAGCGATTAGGGCCCCATTCCACCGGACGATTATTGTTCAGATTATCATTAAATCGTTCGAATCTAAACGATAATCGTTCAGTTGAAATGCAGTTAACGATTAACGACCAAATGAGAAATCGTTGATCGCTTTATAAGACCTGGACCTATTTTTATCGTTGCTCGTTCGCAAAAAGTTCGCATTGAATGAGACGTCGTTCGGTTGTTCGCAGTAGATACGAGCGCAATAGCGAAGAAATAGCGAAGAAGAACGATCACAAATACGATCATAAGTTACGATTATCGTTCCATGGAAATGAGTGAACGTTTTCAGGTCTTTCGCAATAGCGGTCGTTTGAGATCGTTAACGATTATGCGAACGATAATCGTCAGGTGGAATAGGGCCCTTAGTGAATGAATGCGGAATTAGGCTATGTTCACACAACGTCTTTTGAGCTCCGTTTGAAATTACGTCCGTTATTTTGAGTCTAAAATAACGGACGTTATTCAGCTGTCTAGCCCTCCCTTAGTGCAATGACGGCTGCTGGTACATCATTCTAGGTTGAGGTTACTAATTAGCCTTTGGATGCGGCTTAATTGAAAAGTCCACTGAATTTAATAGTAAAAATGGAGAAAGAACGGTAGAAAAAGAAAAACTGTGCGTGAACAACTAATAAAAAACGTCCGCTGTTTGCAAAAGACATCCGAAAATAATAATCTTGTTCACTATTTTGACGTCCGCGGCAAAAACGTCCGTTATTAAATACACTGTGTGCATTGGAAATCCGTCTTCCCATTGACTTCAATGCTTTGCCATTGCAGTCAGTTAAATCGCAGCAAAAACGGACCGTTTTTTAAATATGAAAATCAGCCGCTTTTTATTAATTTTGACGTTGTGTGAACATAGCCTTACAGTGAACTAATGTGGAATTACAGCGAAGGATTACCAATGATTTTAGGGTCAGATCTAATGGCCCTTTTACACAGAGCGATCAATCACTCAATCGATCGTTTAATGATTTTGCAGCAATGATTTTGTTTTTATGCCGATCAGCGTTTAGACAAAGCGATAAATCATTCGAAAAAATTGTTTTTGTGATCGTTTTAAGATCGCTAAAGGCCATCTCACACACTAGGGTGAATCTGCGAAAGATTGTTTAGACAAAGCCATCTGCGAATTATCAGTAAGCGACCAGCGATGACTTGAGAACATGTTGAAGGACTACGATGAAAGACCACAATTTCTCGCTGGTCGCTTGACTGTTAACTGTGTTTTCACGAGCGGATTATCGCTCAAATGCGATCGTTAGCGTGAAAATTTGAAAGATTATGAACCATTAATCAACGATCAGCGACACATGAATGATTTTTCAGTCGATTATTGTTTAACCCCTTCAAGACAGAGCCCTTTGATGCACAAAAGTCCTGGTCAGATTAATACAATGTTCCTCCCCGCCTTCTAAGAGCCATAGCGCTTTTATTTTTCCACCTACAGGGCTGGCTGGGGTGTCATTTTTTGAGCCATGATCTCTAGTTTTTATTAATATCATTTCGGTGTAACAGAAAAATTTTGATCGCTTTTTATTAATTTTTTTCTGAGATATATTTTTTTAAAAATCAGCAATCCTGGTGTGTTTTTTTTTTTTTCTTTCCTTTACGTCGTTCACCGTGCGGGAACAATAATGTTATATCTTAATAGATCAGACAATTTTGCACACTACGATATATGATTATTTTATTTTTTAATTATTTTTTTTATTTTTATAATGCGCAAGGGGGTACTTTAAACTTTTATTGGGGGGGGGTATACATTTTTTTTAAATACTTTTAAAAACTTTTTTTTACTACACTTTTTTTCCCACTGTAAAACATGCAATCAATATATTGCATGTACTAATCCTGCATAGATTGCATGTACTGAGGTAAGAGGCTTACCCCCGCCCGTCAGTACATGTGATCAGGAATAAGGGGGTCCCGATCACTCAGTGACAGATGCTTGTTCTGTCATTGAGTACTTTAAATGCCGCAATCACTATAGATTAAATTAAGATTCGATATAGGCGTTTAAGGGGTTAATAAGACTCAGCTGCGGGATCGCAGCTGCCTCACATTACCCTCAGCTGCCCGGACACTGATGTGTGTGGGACCGCTCTCACTGCAGCAGTCCCACACACATCAAACCACTTCAGTGTCAGGAACGTGCATATATGTTCCTGCTGCACTTGGTATGTGCAGCAGGAACATATATCTACGTATTGCTGACGTGAAGAGGTTAAATTCAAACGATTTAACGAGATAATTGTCCCATGTAATAGGGCCCTTAGGCTATTAAATAAATTCCTCTGCTGCCATTTTGAATAGTTTTTCTAGTGTCAAGATGGGACCAAGAAGCAGGGATCCAGTGAATGCCGGAACAGTACCTGTTCCACAGAGACTTACCGATGTAAAAAGAAGGTCCGTAAACAGCCGTCCAGTAAGGCCAAAAATAAAAAATGGATGGCAACTATCCCAAGTGTATGCGTTATATAATAAAACTAAGAAAATTCAAAAGTATCCAAAGTAGTGAAAAAAAAATCTGTTTTATTGCATGTTCAAGTACACAAAAAAGAAACATTTTAAAGGGACTGTACCATCAGGCCTGGGCTGAAGCACTGGAAGCGGGCTGACCCACCCCCAATGGGAGGAAACTCCCGTTCCTCTATGATACAGCTCCATTGATTCTATTGGAGCAGTGTCATAGAGGGGGGAAGGTTTCCTCCCACTGGGGGTGGGTCAGCTCGCCTCCAGTGCTTCAGCCCAGGCCTGATGGTACAGTCCCTTTAACCCAAATGGGCTTGAAAACATGAACTTGCAGTAAAAACCCGAGATTTTTTTTTTTTTGCACTACAGATGTTATTTTCACAGAGACATGTTAAAAGTTTTTATTAGTTAGGGTCTATTTGTTCAGATCACGACTGATCAAGAGAAGGAGCAGCCATGTGTCTCTCTCCTAGCAAGATCACCCCATAGACTTACACTATGTGGCTGCCTCAGTCAACTAATAGAGCTGGGAGCTTCTCCCGAATTGTTCTCTTGATCAGTCATTCTCGAATTCTTTATAACATATAAAAAGTTTTTTAGATAACAATGCCCATTTAATAAAAAAAAAAAAAAGAGAAAAGCCAGACAACCATTTTAGGGCTAATTGGCACTTTCTACTTAGTTCTCAAAGGGAACAATAGAATATAATGAGAGTGAGCAACTTCATATAGTCCATTGTCAGTTCTATAAAAAAAATATATATATTTCCTTGTGACCAATTTTTGCAGAAGAATAAGCATGGCATAAACATAAAAATGTTAAATAATTTACGCCTGTACTCTAAGCATGGCATCAAACAATGCTAAAGACACCACGGGGGCACAATTTCTGCACATTCATCAATGACCCCGTTCTGTCATTCGTCTAATAGACACGATATCTACCACATCTCTAGCTGGTGGAGCTTTCAGGCGGCGGGAACAGAAGTTCATTGCCGGGGCAGAGAGTTAATTATGACTGCGAACATCAAGGCTTTTCCATATGGTCGCATCTCGCGTCTCGAGCAGGGAACATCAAATAATTGCCTCTGCTCATTGATGTATCTTTTAAGCGTGAGTACGAGCCCCGGTGATTTAACCATGACGTATGAGATCTCGTACTTGGAGAAATGTGAATTACAGCTTGTTAAAATATCCTTATAAACTACTGGAAAATTCAGGAACGGTAGAACCTGGATGGTTTCTGATTCTTTTAAAGTGACGTAGACCTCAATCCTCAGTGGGATCCCTTGTCCTGAGGTTTAGTTTGCTGGATCTTTGGAAATTCCGAACCACTCGGAAAACTGTAGATAATATCTAACTATTTTAACCCCTTAGTGATCAGGTCTGTTTGGACTCGAATGAACTGCTAAAGTTGAGCATGCTCGAGTCCATGGGATGCAACCCTAGAGAGTCTTGGGAAAACATGGCCTATGGCTGTATCCATGTTTTTCAGGACTCCCTAGGGCTGCATCCAACTTCTTCAGCCACTGGTAATCAAATGCCGAACGATCCGGTGCCGAGTGTGCTCGAATTGCACTTATCTCTAGTAATTCTTTTCTTTGTACTGTATTTTACTCCACAGCTACATTTAAAACCAGTAGGTATACAGTATATGTTGCCATCCACACCCCCTAACTGTTTTCCGTTCCTGTAATTCACAGGTAGTTACCCCATGCCTGATGCAAAGACTGCACTTTTTAGAATAATAGCTCTTTGCAGACATTGACACAACAAAGGATATTGGAAGAGTTTAGCTGTGAAGCTTACAGAATAGTGAATGCAGCTATGAAATGATAACACAGAATCAGTTCAAAATATTGTAATCCCTTTACAAAGTTACTCAACTAACTAGAAATGGTGTGCAGGGGGAGCATGGGATTAAATCAGGTGTACATTCACTGTGATGCAATGGGAAACATTTCTTCTCCGGATCTACTCTGAAACTCTGCGCCAGTTTTACCACCTGTGTGCTGGTAAAAAAATTTTTTTTTCATTATAATTTATTGAATTTTTTAGTTATATCAAATTATATGTACAATGTAAAGAATACAAACATATCTGAGTATCACATAAATAATACAGAAAAATAGCAAACATAAGTATTATCTCTATGCAAAAGGAAAGCAAAAAAAAATTAAATAAAATAAAATGAAGAACAGAAATTTTGCTTTGCAGGAATAAGGGAAAAGAAAGGGAACCTCTACATCATGACGAAGAAGTAATTCTTAGTGCTCCTAGGAGGCCACTCACCTCCTCAGTATAATACCAATTTGTCAGTAGGTTTATTCTGCCCTATCTTAGGGTACCAATAAACTACTGACAGAGAGGCAGAACAGAATGATATATCCCTTACATTGTTCTGTGCAGCTGATTTGGAGATATCCACCTGAATAACATGGACACTAAGTAATCCTCTCCATTATGTGCATGTGCTTAGTAGTCCTCAATATTCATGAGTACCAGCTCCCTGATTGGCAGTTATCTATCTATATTGTGTATATATACTACCGTATTTCCCCCAAAATAAGACACCCTCCTAAAATAAGACACCCCAACTACCCTACCTTCTAGTCTAAAGTAAGGCATCCCCCAAAAGTAAGGACTCACCTAATCCCCTCGTGGACCTTCACTGCCAGCGTCCGTCCCGTCCCACCAGCATGTCCCACCGCACGCCGTCACCTGTCCCGCAAGGATGTGAGTATTACGGGGAGGTTCGGGGGGATGTCTTATTTCTCTCCCCTCGGCCAGGGGAAGAGAAATAAGACATACCCCAAAAATAAGACATAGGGGGAGATTTATCAAAGGGTGTAAAATTTAGACTGGTGCAAACTGCCCACAGCAACCAATCACAGATCAGCAGCTCTTGTGAAAGGAAAGCTGAGCTGTGATTGGTTGCTGTGGCCAATTTGCACCAGTCTAAATTTTACACCCTTTGATAAATCTCCCCCATAGTGCCTGTTTTTTTAGTAAAAATTATTAAAAGGCAATGTCTTCTTTTTGGGGAAACACGGTATGTATAGGCAAACAGCTGTCAATCAGCAGCTCGAGGGCAGGGGGTAGTGGTGCGGCACAAAGGCCATTCTTCTGCATATTAGGAGAACGGCTAAACCTAATGATGTAATTAATACACCAATCTGTGCTGCATTTCTAATACTACTTTATGTTGCCCTCATTTAAGGTAGAAGAAACCTAGTGACAGCTTCTCTTTTAACTTGTTACATTACCTGGCGTAAAATTCAGCTCTGCTACATCTATATCCTGCTGTTCTTTATTTTACTCTGGTTGCCTTTTGATGGTTACTGCGCATTTCAGCCTGTGTTTAAATATCTTGTCTAAAGTATGTGCTGGCTGCGGCGCTGGACACAAATTCTAAATGTTTATTACACGGTTTGTGTATGTAACTGCTGGATTTATCCAGTCAAACCATTAAGAGCTGAGGTTTGCCAGTAATGCAGAAAACCACATAGCTTTATTTTAGTGATGTGTGTTGATACGCATAGTTCTATGAAAACCTCTGGCCCAGATAACAGGCGGAGTGAAGATTGTTTTCATTTAACATTGCGGAGCGGATTTTCGGTTTTATTTTAAGCCGCGATACTCTATTGCGCTGACTGAACGATTTGTCACATGTCCAGGGGGATTAACAAAGCATTCCAGAGCCTCTGTCCAGCCATGCTTTGTCTTAAAGGTTGCACAAGTCCTGTCACTTTCAAGAGGACGTCTCTGCTATATCTCAAAGTGTTAACAATTCATACAGCCGTACCAATCATCTCGATTTTCATGTTCATATTTGCACCTTGCAGTCGGGTAATATAATGTAAGTAATTGAGGCTTTCCTATTTATGTTGTAGGAGCTTTATGGATAAAGAAGACGTCATTTACATGAAGGGATATAAGCCTTTGTGCAAAGATTTTGGACCTCAATGCAAAATAGGTAAGACCTCCCAATGTGTCTATTATATGCCATTTATTTTATTTTATTTTTTTATTTAATTTTTATTAAATTTTGAAAATTTTTACAACAGGGCCTATGGCTAGGCCTAAACAATAAGAAAACAGTATAACATATGTATGTATACTAGACAATATAAAATAAGTGGACATAATATTTATCCAAGTGTACAGATACTGGTGTGTTTCGAGTGAGATACCTCTGTACCCCTATACTTACACACCACTCAGCTCATGGTGGTCCATATATAGAGCCAAAAGCCTCAGTGCTTCTTTTGAATTCAAAAATAAAAGGGAATATTACATATCTGAATACCCTATTAAGTAACAGGTAAGGGGGGCCTAACATTTATCTATGTTCAAAACATGGTCGCCATCTTGGTTTAAGGACAATTTTTTTTTTTTTAATGGGAAGGTGGTCATGTTGCATACCAAAGAATTATCTCAGAAATCGATTGCCGCAATTAGATATACAATATATTGTGGTTCAAAAGTAACCAATACAGAATTTGACATGTTCAATGTGTTGTCCATGGTGCTGAACACAGAGCTGAAGGTGAACACAAAGCAGCTTTCTTTTTTGATAACTTTTTGACCCATATTCAGATTGCAAAAATTATTGGGACAGCCAGTCTCTGAGACATTTCTAGTCATGTTTGATATGCTAAATGAACACCTTCGCTTTGGAAAAACTTTGCCTTGATCCAATACGGTGACTTTTAAGATAGTGGCCATGTTCCAGACAATACCTTCACCCATTACATGCTGGGGTATTCAGATTTGTCATTTTCCCTGGAGACTGGCTAGTCCACTCTAGGACCTTGTTCGGGGCTGATTCCTGACCTTTTTCAAAATCATTCTTACCCCACAAAAGAAAATCTTGCATGGAGCCCTGACTAAGAAAGATTGACAGTCATCTTGTGTTTCTTCCATTTTCAAACAGCTTTTGCCTTCTCAATAAGCTGCTTACCTATTGTCCTGTAGCCCATTCCAGCCCTGGGCAGGTCTACAATTTTGTCCCTGGTGTCCTGTTGGGTGTCCTGGTGGTCTGTGAGAGCAAGAATTCTTCTGGTTGGTAGGTAATCAAATACATTTTTCATGCAATACAATGCAAATAAATGAATTTTAAAAAATCATACAACGTGATTTTTTGGGATTTTTTAAAATAGATTCTACCTCTCACAGGTGAAGTATATCCACAATAAAAATCACACACCTCTCCTGTCTTTGTGAGTTGAAAAACTTGCAAAATTGGCATTGTATCAAATACTTATTCCCTCCCTGGTGTGTGTGTGTGTGTGTGTGTGTATATATATATATATATATATATATATATATATATATATATATAATTTTTTTTTTTTTTTAAGTGACAGGTTTGGAAAAAAAAAAAACACATTTTTACCATCAAGCACACATGCACATGTTTTAATTATCCTTTCCTATCCTTTTCTTCTTTTGCTGTTTCCTTCATGTACTTTAGGCAGGAATTTGTATAAGTGGCTTAAAATGCAAATTCGCATATTTGTAAGACGTTTCTGTCACCAGCATAAGGAGTCTGTCAGTCCAGAAAAACAATGGGAAATCTGTGTATGAAAATGCATCCAGCTAGAAAAACAATTAGACTATGTATAATTAGCTTTCCACCAATCTGGGACTAAACAATTCCTAACTTTGGCATGGAATCTGGCAACCGTTACCTGCTCCAAGTATTCCACCCTCTCTTTTTTCAGTGGGGAAACAGAGGACTACTTGGAGCAGGCTATGTACTATCAAATCTACATTACACTATATAATATTCTTCTAATAATGACACTATTAATATTCAAGATAGTTATGCTCATACTAAACTATTCTACTGGTGGAGTCATTGTGTACAAAAAATACTTATCCTGTACTAATCCTGAGTTACATCCTGTATTATACTTCAGAGCTGCACTCACTATTCTGCTGGTGGGGTCACTTTGTACGTATATTACTTATCCTATACTGATCCTGAATTACATCCTGTATTATACTCCAGAGCTGCACTCACTGTTCTTCTGGTGGGGTCACTTTGTACATATATTACTTATCCTATACTGATCCTGAATTACATCCTGTATTATACTCCAGAGCTGCACTCACTGTTCTGCTGGTGGGATCACTATGTACATAAATTACTTATCCTATACTGATCCTGAATTACATCCTGTATTTCTTTTATTAAAATGTTAAACATAATGAACCATCCTGTATTATACTCCAGTATACTCAGTAAGACAGCCGTGCCTCCGCTGTATCTACCAGGGATGGAGAGTTTAAAGGACAACTCCCACGAAAAAATTTTTTGGCTTATTTAACACACATTACAAAGTTATATAACTTTGTAATGTGGTTAAATACCTGGCCTGGCCCCCTTCCCCCACTTTCGGACCCCCGACCCCAACCCCGGAAGTTAAAGAATGTATACATTACCTATTACGATCGTCACAGTCCTCTTCTCCCAGGCGGCATCTGGTGACGACGACGTCAGAGCCGGGGGGCGGTCCGGGTCTTCTTCCTCCTCAGCGTCTTCATTGAAAGTGAATGGGAGAGAAAAGGCTGCTGGTGCACATGCGCACCAGCAGCCTTTTCATTGGCTGGAGCGCATCACATGGCTTCCAGCTTGCTCAGCCCTGATTGGCTGAGCTTGCTGGAAGCCATGTGATGCGCTCCAGCCAATGAAAAGGCTGCCGGTGCGCAAGCGCACTGGCAGCCTTTTCTCTCCCATGGACCCGGAAGTAAGAGACGGTGAGGCGGACGGCGGGCGAATGGAGTGGCGATCGTCACCGGAGGGATGGTGAGTATGGTGTCTGTGGGTTTGTTTGTTTTTTTTGGGGGGGGGGTCCCGCCGGAGTTGTACTTTAACCCTTTACATGCCACGGTCAGATCGAGACTAGAGATGATCGAACATCGCTGATGTTCAGGTTTGTACGAACTTGAACCATCGTTATTTGAATCACGCAGACCTCCCGTTTCGTGGGGAAAGTGGAGACAGCCCGAGTCCCACCAGGAATACAACCTATGGCCCAGGCTGTATTCCTGTTTTCCAGGCAGTTTTCGGGCTGTCTCCACCTTCCCCACGGAACGGGAGGTCTGCAGGAGTCAAATACCGATGGTCGAGTTCGTACAAACCTGAACATCAGCGCTGTTACATTATCTCTTATCGTGGCAACAACTTGTAAACAGCATAAAATACTGTACTTACCTATCGGCAGCCAGATGATAAGGTCTCCAATGCTGATGGGTCTCTGTGGCAGACAGGGGGCCTATGAATGCCTGAGTACCCCATTGCGTCTGTGGCAATGGCCGAGCACATTGCCTGTCAGCATATCGCTGAATATTGGCTTTAATAAACTGACTAATGCAGTGTAATACAGAAGAGACCTGGGGGAGGCTGTGTTGCTGGACTTTGATACTGTGGTGCATGAAAGATTGGTCTATAAAATGAGGATGCTGGGAGTAGGGGAAAATATATGCAAATGGGTAAGTAACTGGTTGAGTGAAAGAAAACAGAGGGTAGAAATTGATGGACATATTCAGATTGGGTTTTAGTTACTAGTGGGGTACCACAGGGGTCAGTGTTGGGTCCACTTCTTTTTAATACTTTTATTAATGACCTTGTAGAGGCGCTACAGAGTAGAATCTCCATTTTTGCAGATGATACTAAACTGAGTAAAGTAATCAGCACAGAGGAGGATAATATCATATTACAGAGGGATTTGGAGAAGGTGGAGGCTTGGGCGGAGAAATGGCAAATGAAGTTTAATGTGGATAAATGTAAGGCTATGCGTTTGCCCCCAAAATATTATTTATGAAAATATAAATTGGTGAAATTGGAAAAAAGAATGCAATATGGTAACTTTTGTGGGGTTCCTGTGTCTACGTAATGTACTATACAGTAAAAGTGACATGATACCATTATTCTATAGGTCAGTCCGACCATAACCATATGTAGGTTTACACAGATTCTCTAATGTTATATATTTTTTATGCAATTAATTATTCATGGAATGGTCCTATTGTGACTCTTATAATGGTTTTAGTTTTTTTACCTTTAGTTTTTTACCAGGGCTGTATGGGGAGTCATATTTTGCACCACGATCTCTAGTTTTTATTAATACCATATTTGTGTAGATCGGACGTTTTGATCACTCTTTTAATATATATATATATATATATATATATATACATATATATATATATAAAAATACACTTTAAGTCCCTTTAGGGGACTTTTACATGCAATCATTAGATTGCATACATTGTACAATGTTATGCCATAGGCATAGCATTGATCAGTGTAATAGGCGCTCTTCTCCCTTTTTTGAGCAGTTGGCACTCCTCCTTGTAAGACCCCTGTTACCCCAATTAGTAGGAGGTACCTGTACACACATGGCAAGGACCTACTATCTTTCTCTGTTGCTTGGTGGTAGCTTCCTCCAGCGCCTGCTGGGTTTGGGTGGGGGGCCCTTGGGGTTTGGTCCTGTGACATTGGGGTTGCAGGGCCATTCTATGGCCCCCCTTCCCTGCATGTGCACGCTTTGTGGGGTTGGCGGTCGCTGACCGACACAGTGTGCAGTTAGTGTGTGAACCAGACCTACACGTGGTACATGAGGCAATATGGTTTGATCAAATTATATACCAACATCCTGGCATTGGTTTTTAAGTAGCCGAGAGGCATTAGTGTCAGCCATAGGTGTGAGGTGCAACAGCTCCTTTCTCTCCATGTTGTATTATACCTTGTACAATGCTATGCCACAGACATAGCATTGATCAGTGTAATAGGCGCTCTGCTCATTGAGCAGATCGCGGATCGGACCGCATGAGAAAAGTAAGAGCCCTCCGGTGGTCCGTTTAAACTATCAGGAACCCCTGCAGTCACACTATGGGGGTCCCGATCGGTAAGTGACAGGGGCTGCTTTTAAGGGGTTAATGGTTAGTGAAATTGTGGCGTTTAAGGGGTTAATGGCGGGCTGCAGCGCGATCGCTGCAGCCTGTCATTAACGGTGAGGGCCCGGTTGCTCGTTGCAGCCGGCCCCCACCTGCTTCATAGCACCTTCAAGGGTCGTCTGGGGACAGACATCCATGATGGAACTATACGTCATGGGTCATCTAGGTCGGGTTAAATAAGTTCAAGGGAGGCCTGGATGCTTTTCTTAAAAAATATAATATTGTAAGTTATGGGCATTAGATTTCCAGTGATACATTGATCCAGCGATTATTCTGATTTCCATTGGAATCGGGAAGGAATTTTCTCCCTGTGATGGAGCAATTGTCTTCTGCCCCTTCCCCTGAATCAACACAGTGGGGTTTCCCTAGGTTAAAACTGATGGACTCTTGTCTTCTTTCAACTTTATTAACTATGTTAATATGTTACTAGATCTGATGATCACTAAAAAAGTCCCTTGTGGGACATAAAAAAGTAAAAAAAATGTACATAAAATAAAACGTAATTAAAAACTCCCCCCATTCTCCCATAAAATAAACAACATTTTTTCCCTTTTCTTTTCCTAAATAAAACATAGAAAATAAGTAAAAATACACATATTAGGTATTGTCGCGTCTATTATGACCAAAAAAAACAAAACAAGGAAAAAGTCTTAAGTATTCCAAAATAGTACCAATAAAAAGAACAACTTGTCCCAAAAATGTCCTCATATGACTATGTCGATGGAAAAATAGAAATGTTACACCATTTGGGAGGTGAGTGTGGGAAAACAAAAATAACAATTTGGGTATTAGGCCTAAAATGTATGTGGGCGGACGGCGTTAAATGGGTATTTGGTTTCTGTAAAAAAAAAAAAAGCTCATTCTTCCTTACCTGAAAGGTTTTATAGTTTTCCAGAATACTTTCTGTATGAACGCTTCAACATTTTTGAGAACTCTATGCTGCTAGAACTCTCATTGTCACTTGCAATGGATGAAAGTGGAAGTCAAAAAGTCTTCTAGCACACAACGTCTTCAAACTCCTCCCGTCTTAACTGCAAAGCCTTTGTAAACCTCCCGTCTTGAAAGCGATGTCTTTATACTCCTACATCATGGCAAACATGTTTTACCGACCATAAATCCATGGGCAACAATGTTATTTCCAGTAACTGGCTGAATGACATACTAGCGTTGAGTGTGAACTTGGGCCTAATAATCCAGTTAGAAAGCTTGTGCTGGGGTCTTGTGATGATAAGGAGAATAATGAAGATGTTGCAGTCAATACTGATGATTATGAAGATGTTATGGTGAAAACAGAGGATTACAAAGACTTTACGGTCACGATGGAGGATTATGAATTGACATCGCTGTCAAGACAGAGGGTGATGAAGACACTGTGGTCAAGATGAAGGATAACAGAAAGACATGCTCCAGACAGGATTACAAAATACAAAAAAAGTCCCTGCAGCGCCGAAGGTTCGCAGATTTATGTAGAGGCACACTGCCTTTACATATATCCCGTGCGGAGTTCCCACTTCAAGGGCCTCAAAATAAATTTTTGGAGGGCTCACTTCTAGAGCCTCAAACTCCATTTTTATTGTGGGTTCGCCTCAAGGGCCTCAAACTCCATTTTAGGAGGGCTCACCTCAAGGGCCTCAAAATCTATTTTTGAGGGCTCACATCAAGAGGCTCAAACTCAGTTTTTACAGGGTTCCCATAAGACCCACACCTCTGCATGTGTAATGAAGGGCTTATGGAAGTGCCAGGTGAGTTTCTAAATTTAAACAGAACGTGTCTGATCACATCACACTCACACACTAATGACAGTTGAAGGTGTGTGCTGTTTGATTTCCCCCTTGCCTATGCCATCTGTGGTTGTCATAGGCAATGTGATTTAAAGGGGTGCCCAAAAATTTTTTCTTACAGTTTTGCTTTCTGTCCATGCTAAGGTAAAGGAGAGAGGGTTTCCTTGTATTTTTTTCCACTTTAAATAGAGGTTATGTTGTGTTTGGAGTGTATTGTTGAGAGGCTGGGATAGAGGTGTAATACTGCGATTTGGGCGTGTTAGATGCACTCAGCCATGCTTCCCCTGCTGTCCCAGTTACATTCCAGAGGTGTTTGCATCACTTTCTGAAGTGTCATTGTTGACTTGATGACCTCCAAGATGTCAAATTTAGGTTTCCAAAAAATGAGCATGCATCTCCCATTGACCTCAATGGGATTGGATATTCGATCGAATTTTCGAGCATTATGGTGTATTCAAATCGAATTTCGAGCTTTTTGCTACTCGCTTATCTCTAGTGACAATCTATAAAAGTAAGGGGCAGCTAGTCAAAGTGTGGTGTGGAATTATTGTAGGCTGTAGCCTAGTTTAAGGAGATGTGTTTTCAAGGTCTTGATGGTGGATGATAGCTCAATGTTTTGGGGTAGTGAGTTCCAAGGTATGGGAAAGACTTGAGTGGCTGTGTAAGGTACAAACAAGGAGGAAGCAAAAAAGGAGGTCATTGAAGGATCGTAGGTTGTGTAAGGGACGAGGGCAGAGTGCAGCTATTGATTGTGATTAACAGATTAGAAGTAGGGGTGGAGCGAGATGGAGGAAAGATAATTAGTTCTGTTTTGTTCATTCTAATAAAAGATTCACCATACCTAGTCATAAGCAACCTTACCAAGTATTCTGGCTTATCTGAATCCAAATGCTTATCATTTGACTCTTGCTACCTGGAAAAGTTTGATGCCACCCTAGGAAGTCCTAGAAAACATGGATACAACCATAGGCCATAGGCTGTATCCTTGTCTTTCTGGCAGCCTTAGGGTTGCATCCAGCTTCTTCAGACAGTGGGAGTCAAATGTCAAGCGTTTGGCATTGGATGAACCCAAACATTCTGCAAGTTTGCTTATCACTAACCATAAATAATAACCCTGGTGTATGGAGATCGAGCCCTTTAGGTCATGTTGCCTGACGTGCCCAAGGATAATCCATAGACAATATGGAGTGTAACCTCTCAGCATGAGTTTGTTGTATATTCTTCAGTCCTCTGTTCCTTCTTGTGGACCTCACAGTCATAATTGTAACTGCATTGTACTTTAGCGGGAACCCTCCTACCTGCCTGTTTCCTATCAGTAAGTGTTTAGTTTATGGCTGACATGTTTACTTGTCCTAACTGTTTGCTGAAGAAATCTGTCAAAGACAACTCACGTTGCAAAGACGTTTGGGCCGTTGCCAGGAGTCCTGTCTGTAACATTGTCCAAGGAATAACATTTACAATTATTTTATTAGCATTGTTAAGGGAATAGGCTGACTTGGCATAGGCAGCATCCAGTAGCAGTAATGTGCTGAATACCTCCACCACCGCTACATATACACTCCTGTAATGCCGCTCCCTTATTGTTTGTAATCTTAGTACTCTAGAACAGTGTTTCTTAACTCCAGACCTCATGGTCCACCAACAGGTGATGTGTTGAAGATTCCCTTAGTATTTTACAGGTGATATAATTATAGTGCATCAGGAACTATCACAGGTATTCTTTGTATGGGATATCCTCAAAACATGGCTTGTTGATGAGTCCTGAGGACTGGAGTTGAGGAACACTGCTGTAGAACGGAACACATCCTTGTCATATTGCAAGGAATTTACTAAATGACTCGCTGGTTCCATAGATTATGTGGGCATTGTGATATAGGATGGCGAAAGATGTTATTAGAGGGTATCCAAGCCCCACACAGATAACTATAGTGAGTACCATGACCATTTGGCTTCAATTGGGTATTTTCATCAATTAAAGAGCTTTTCGGGGACTACAGGATGATAGAATAGGTCATCCACTCCACCACTGATCAGTAAAGTGTTGACACCTGACACCACTGCCGATCAGCGATTGGTCCTATGGATAGGCCACCAATCTTTAAAGTCTCAGAAAACCCCTTTAGGGTTCAAACCCACTTGCCGGATCTGCAGCGAGTCTCCTTGCTGCCTTTTTGCAGCGAGACTCGCTGCAGATCCTGGCCCTATACTTTCATTAGCAGAGAAACTCACAGCAAGGATGTACATCCCTGCTGCGATTTTGTCTGCAGCCCTCCCCATTAACCCCCAGCCGGCGGACATTATACATTACCGGGTCCCCGTTCCTGCTTGCTTCGGGGCTCCCGGTGTCTTCACGGCCCGCCCCCGGCCGCATGATCGCCCCCCGCAGCCCCCGGCCGCACGATCGCCCCCCCGTACCCCCCGGCCGCATGATCGCCCCCGCACCCCCCGGCCGCACGATCGCCCCCCGCACCCCCCGGCCGCATGATCGCCCCCACACCCCCCGGCCGCACGATTGCCCCCCTGCAGCCCCGATCGCCCCCCGCAGCCCCCGGCCGAACGATCGCCCCCCGCAGCCCCCGGCCGCACAATCGCCCCCGGGGCTGCGGGGGGCGATCGTGCGGCCGGAGGCTGCGGGGGGAGCTTCTGCTCTGGACAGTTCCTGACATGGACAGAGGTGGCAGCAAAAAGCGCTGTGTCAGACATCACTTCCTGTCGGACATACAGCAGCTGATAAGTACTGGAAGACTTGAGATTTTTTAATAGAAGTAAATGACAAATCTCTCACATTTTTTGACACCAGTTGATTTGAAAGAAATTGACTCTCCGCTCTGTATTGGATATTAGTTCTTTGCTGCCGAGAAGTCTCTGTAACAAATTCCCTGACAAAAGCCTGTACTTGATTTAATTGTGAACAGAGTCTGACAACTTTCATGATGATCTATGAGCGGGAGCACTCAGCTTGTAATTGTAATAAGAGTTATAGAGCGGCTGATTGGGAAGGCTGGTTTAATTCATCTTGATTCTAACCCTTTACTAAACCTAGCATTACTTTATGTGTGAAGCTCAAGAAATTAGACTCGACCTTGAAACATGGGAAAACTTCCAGACACTGAACTTTTCGATTGCTGTTTATGACTGCTTTTCACTATAGATTGCATCCCAAGGGTTCGGTAAAAAGGAACAGTGACACAGTAAGAAGTGGGACATAAAGGAGAGATAAAAGGCGATCATTACCTGTGATCAGGAAGAGATTTAGTGCAGCCCGAGACATCGCATCCGCACTTTACTGCGCTCCCACATGAAAAGCTTCTGCTGGAATAAATGGAAAACTAAAGCAACATAATTCTGCCTTCTTAGGTCAAACCACAGTAAAAAAAAATTTCAGTAAACGGCACAAACCAACAGGTAAACTGCAGATGGTGTTGGCGGAAGGAAGGTTTTAAAGTTCAGCTATGGCCTCTATTAGAGATGAGGTGCATGGTTGTTGGAGTCTCCTTTGCATAATATACTTCAACCTTGGTTGGGTGTCTTTCCTTTTTCTGCAATGAAACTCAGATTTTCTATAAGGCAGGGTTCACACTGTGTTTTTGCAGTCTGTTTTTTTGTTTAACCTTTTTTTTCGGAAGTCAATGGAAAAACGGATCAAAATGGATGCACACTAATGCATCCTTTTTTTCATCCATTTTTTATTTATTTTTGTTTAACAAAAAATGGATTGCAAAAACGCAGTGTGAACCCTGCCTTATAGAAAATCTGAGTTTCATTGCGGAAAAAGGAAAGACACCTAACTAAGGTTGGAGTATATTATGCAAAGGAAACTCCAACAACCATGCACCCCATCTATAATAGAGGCCATAGCTGAACTTTAAAACGTTCCTTCCGCCAACACCATTTTTTATTTTCAACGGACACAAAAAGGAGGTCAACTACATTTTTGTGTACGTTAAAAAAATCTGTTTTGATACTCTTCTCTAATGGAAGTTAATAGAAAAACGGATGCCCACAATTTCGCAGTTTCGTCACTTCTAATAGCAAGAAAAGAGTAGCAAGACCTTGATGGGTTCTATAAGAAGTCAGTGTGGCCCAATGGGCACCATAAGGATTGGTCAAACAGCCAACACAACTTTATTTCTTTCTATATATTTAGTACAGGATCATAAAGCATCCCTGTTATGTAACAAAACTTTTAAAACTTTTGACATGTTCCAGAGAGTGTTCAAACCCCCACTCCTTGGCTCACAATGACCTCCATACAGTTTTACGGCTGCAGTCACGACCCACACTTCGGGCCGCGGGCACAGCCATCCTCCTTGCTCTTGTTACGGTTGACACCGCATCCTGGAAGTCGGGGTACATGTCCTGTGCTCCCCTCTCACGTGTCTCTGCTCCTGTCTCCTGCTGTCTCTGCCGATTCTTGCAGATTTAAAACAACAGTGTCCTAATGATTGGTTTAGCGTCTGCCCTCTTCCCCAATAAAGTTCAGCCTCTTCAGGATCTTTAGTGCTCATAGCCTACTGAGAAGGCGTTCCAAGCCTGTTATTCTGTTTCTGTATACCAGTTTCCTTGCTTCATCTCCTGACTCGGTTCTTGCCCTGCCCTTACCTGTCTGCCTTTCTCTGACCACCCACCTACCTCTTGACTCGCTTCACCTCTACCACCTATGCCAGCAAGGCGAGCAAGTCACGCCAGGGGAAGCGACCTAAGGGTCACCTGCAACAGCAAACCCATCCTGCCTTGCAGCGGGCTCTGGTGAGGACGAGTGGCCCCTTAGACTCCACTCCCTGGTACCATAACTTGCTTAAGTTCAGCAGACAGTTGCACAAGACAGGTTCCATTATTAGTCTATAGCAAGGGTATCAAACTCACAGTACTCTAGCTGTTCTAATTATGCCTAGACAGCCAAAGACCGCAGTAAGCTGGGGAACGAAGAGAACAGCAGCACGCTTTTCCTGGCTTGTTCTATTGATCGGTGGAGGTCTGAACTCTTAGACCCCAACCAATAAAAATTTTTGACATATATCATGTCAAGGATTTAGTAAAATACAATGACATTTTATCAGTGCCTTTCTGAATTTCTCCATGCACACTTCCAACTAGGTCCAAACTTATCTTTCAGGCTATGTTCTCACACAGTATTTTTGTTCAGTATTTTGCAATCAAAACCAGGAGTGAATGGAAAACACAAAAAAGCTATGTTAATACACAGTTGAGTGGATGGCCGTCATTTAACGGCAAATATTATTTCAAAACAATGACCATTATTTTCCACTAAATGACAGCCATCCACTAAATTTCAACAGGGTGTGAACGTAGCCTTTCTATGTTTTCAGTCCGCTCCTGGTTTTGGTTGCAAAATACTAAACAAAAATACTGTGTGGGAACATGGCCTAAAAGATAAGTTGGAACCTGAAAATATTCCTATAGTTATATAACAAGTCTTTTGAAATCATGTGACGTCATCATATTTGGCATTACATTATATTGAGGTAGGAGACTATAATATTATTGAACTAGATTGCATTTAGCAATATTTCTTACTGTGAGTACAATTTTATTACCCCCCCCCCCTTCTATTTCTTTTTAAATGAAAAAATGTAAAGATAAAATAGTATTTTTTTTATCGTCACATGCAGAATTATCTTAATTTAAAAAAATATATATTTTTTTTTTGGTTTGAAGTGATTTAAACGGCACTTGGTAATAATAAATAGCACAATTAATGATATTGTGGTCAAATAAAAGGTACATAAACTTAGTATTGTTAGGATCATACTGACCTGAATAACATAGAGCAACCCAATCCCCTACATGTAACAAGCAGATTAAAAATTTAGATAAAGGGAATTCTATTTACATACTGCCAGACTGTACTGCTCCACATCCTAGTGGTGGATACTGTTGGTTTCAGGAGAAGGAGGGGGCAGATTTTACCCCCCATCCCCAGTCTATGCCCCTGTGCACTTACATTCCTATCTAGAAGCCTGATGGCCACTTAAAAAATAATTTTCTAAATTTTTTTAATGAAATACACATGTAGCCAGAGAACAGATTGCATTTCAGAAAATGGAGACATAAAACTTTTGGCTTTCTAGTGGATTAAACAAAACTGTAGATTTATTTTTATTGGACACATTTATTCCCAAAGGTCAGGCTATTTCAAGGATTTCGAGGGATATTTGTTATGGGTAAAATGATCCTGACGTGAGACGGAAACCATGGAGAAAGAAGAGGGATAGCGAGAAACTCCAATAATTTTCTGCACGCATGATTTTATGTAACCGCCCGGCTTTTAAGATCAATTCATTACCCTTTATTTAAAGGTAAAGACTACTGCGATGCATCACAGAGGCAAAGGTCGGCCACCACTCAAGTGGGTGATATAAACATTCTGCTAATGGGCCAAAGGGAAGGGAGACTTGTTATAAGAGAGAAGCAGATAAATGAGACGGGCTTCTTTTATGCTTCTTTTATCTGCAACACTTATGTCTGAACAAAGCATTGTGTTCTAAACCGGGAGGGACACATGTTTCCAAGCAACTTTTTATTTTACAGATAACTTTATTTGATGGTGTTGTAGGATTTTACTAGACATCTATGTATGGGTGTAAGACTGTAGAGTAAATAGGTTGGGAATGTAGGAAACAATTATTAGAAATTATGTGCACTATATATAGGACACATGGCTATTTTCTGGGGCATATTGGTATATTATTCTTTCTATGTTTAGTTAGACTCAGATGTTAGAGAAGAGAAGATAATAGGACATTTTTTTTTTCAAAATGAAAAAAAAAACACACAAAAAAAAGGACAATTTATTTTTCAATGTATTAGGTTTACTGCTTGGTCTGCAGTGGAAACTAGAAAACTTAAAGGGGAAGTCTGGCGAATTTTTCTTTTATTAAAGTATTGTATTGCACCCCAAAAGTTATGCAAATTACCAATATACACTTATTACAGGAAATGTACATAAAGTGCTTTTTCCCTGCACTTACTTCTGCATCAAGGCTTCACTTCCTGGATAAGATGGTGATGTCACGACCCGACTCCCAGAGCTGTGCGGGCTGTGGCTGCTGGAGAGGATGATGGCAGGGGGACACTGAGGGACACAGGGCACTGGAGGGACACTGAGCATCCCTCTGCCATCATCCTCTCCAGCAGCCACAGCCCGCACAGCTCTGGGAGTCGGGTCGTGACATCACCATTTTATCCAGGATGTGAAGCCTTGATGCAGTAATAAGTGCAGGGAAAAAAGCAATAAGTGCATTTCCTGTAAAAAGTGTATATTGGGGATTTGTATAGCTTTGGGGGGTAATACAATATTTTAATAAAAATTTTCGCTGGACTTCTTCTTTAACTTAAGGCAAGTACCTGGTTTCTATGTTTGTCGCATGTGACATTACTATTTTTATGGTAAAATTTGGTGTGTAAAAAGGTAAACTCAATAATTTACAGAATATACTATAATGACATGCCAAGTGGCAGCTGAGGAGCCCTTAGAAAGAGAGGACCTAGCCTTGGTCATTCCATCCTATTGCGAGTCGAGAACCTCTGCAAGCAGAGAAAAAACTTGAACCGTCTAGGCCTGAATCCATAATCAATAACACACCATCTCATCCACCGTTTGCTATGTATAAAACGTGATCCCGATCTCATGTCTAGTCCCCGGAATTGCTTCCCATCTCTTTCTGCTGCAATCTTGGCTCTCACTGTAATTCGTAGGTTATTTTGGCTCTCTCATCGTTCCTGGCCCCATTATGGCTCTCCATCTCATTCCTGATTCCCAATGTGGCTTTCCCTCTTATTTCTAATTCCCATCCCAAACATGTTTCTCCCTTTTATTCCTGGATGCCATACTGCATATCCTCGCATTCCTTGCTCCCAGCATGGCTTCATTTTGATTTCTAATCTCTAGCATTGTTATTCTCTTATTCCTAGTTCTCAGCATTGCGGCCCTTCAGTTTCAAGTTCCCTCTTATTCCTGGTCTCCAATAAAATGAATAGTTCCCCGTATGGCTTATCTTTCATTCCTAGCCCTCAGCATGGCTCCACATCTCATACCTGATGCCCACCATGGCCCCTCTGTCATTCCTACTCTCCTGCAGGGTTGCCCACTTATTACTTGTTTTAAGGACGGAAGGTCTCCAGTAAGGCTCTTCTCTGCATTTGCCCCACCACTATTACCTTTAAAGGGAAACTATCAGCAGGTTAGAAGTATCTAACCTGCTAATATCTCCCTATAGTGCTTGGGGCACTGAGGATGTAGTCCTCCTCAGCACTGTTTCTGTGATATTAGGAATTTAATTTCTATGCTAATTTTGGTGTCACATTTTGGTGCATTGGCAATGGGACTACCGCCCCCCAGTGCACTGATCCTCCCCAGCCGGCCCACTCTGCTGATATTCATTAGGAGGGCTTCTCGGGGGCGGATTGCTGCACTGGAGAATGGTAGTCCCACCCCCATTGCTTCAAAATGACTTATTACCATAAGGATTATCCTCCCAGTATCACAGAAACTTCTAACCTGCTGATTTTCCTTTTGAACACCTCATTGGCAGTCTCCAGGCTCCCTTGTTCAGCAGTCACATAGGTTATTTATTGCTGTATAATATGGACTGCTCCATACTCTCCCCTGGCAGCCTCCTTCCTCCTTCCTTCTTTCCAATGTCATTTTCTGGTGCTGGCAATCCTCCAATGATGGGGCATAATGTTGCTTCAGTCTTGTGATGCAGCACAACAAGGGTCTGATAAATTTGCTTAGAATAGTGGTCTTTGTTGGGTTAGGGGGTGGTCTGCTTCTAGAGGGGCAGCTTCCAAAGACAATATTGATTCATTGTACCTGGTCCCTGGTAAACTAAAACTTATTTCTACATTTGCCTCTGCTATAAGCCGTTGACCTTGGGTTTATTGGCCTATTATGGCAGTGGGCATGATTGAATTGGTTTGGGTCAAATGTAATTTGCTTTCAACAAAACTGCTTTGGACTACAAGGAAACACAGAGAAAGGTTGGATTTTTTTTCTTCTTTTTCTATGGGGCATACACCTCAATGTACAAGTCTATCGCTGGTCTCTTTAAAAGATTTGACTGTCTATATTTATTACACCAAACAATAGAAACTCCATAAATCGCACTTTGCTGTCTCTAAGCCTTTGTCAGCTAAAATACATTATGTTATGATTAGATCTCACATTACAATATTGCAAAATAATAAAAGATGGTCAACTTATAACTTATGGACATGCCAAACCCTGAATTACAATGTACGGCAAGACTATATTTATCCACCAAGTGAAGCACTTATTACAGAACCGCATAGGCAACACAGTACACATCAATCCCTACTATGCCTTATATATTGTCCAGAAGTAGACTACAAACTGGTAACCATAAATATGCCAGGGCCGCTGTCGTTCCAAGATTAACAACTTGTTATAATGGACGTCCTAGGTAGACGTGATTAATGTCCGCATTCTTCCACCCATATTCAATTATTCTTTGTAGTTGAATACAAAACTGAAATTGTAATTATCCTGATAAGCATAGTGCCTATAATGATATATACCGTGACCACACACAGTGCAACACCAACAAAAATAGCCATTGTGAGCTAACAAAGGAGTCGACAAAAATAAAAACTCTACTCGTCAAGAAGGAAAATGTCCTCAGTCGAAAACACTGCAAATGGGTCTACACTTCCAGAGTCATCTATGGCAACACACAATCTGCTTTATGTTCTGAGAAAAGAAAGATTTATAGGGTGAAAAGCAATATAGTTTTGGGCAAGAGTAGCATGTATCACTTTATGACTGAATATAAACATAACATGATCTTCAGCTGTTAATACTATATCCAGTTATCCTACATGTTGTACCTTAGGAGCAGGTGAGTAGCAATGCACTTTTACTGTTCACAGGTTAGTCCGGTTGACATCTAGCCATGGCATCATTTGCATGGACTTTGTATGTTCTTCTCATGTTTTGAAGACTTCTTTCTAGTATAGTGGATTTCTCCCATGCTCCAAAAACATCCATAAAGGAGGCGGTACTTTTTGATTTGGAGTCAGTAGGAAGTACTATGGCTGTAAAAGAGTTACCCATTCTAAAACTGTAGGAACCTTTGGGAGAGAAGGCAGGGCTCAATGCCCTACCCTTTCTTGTATTGAGACTAGATTGAGACTATTGCGCTAAAATTTTTTAAAAAAAGGTTTATCCCTATCAATCCATATCAGTCTGCATCAATACCCCAATAAGTAAAGACAGAAGGTGGGTGAAACTTCTAGAATGACAACCATCACTGCAGCACTCCACCAATGAGAACTTTAAAGCAGAGTGTCAAAAAAAGAAGCCACTCCTCAGTTAAAGATACATGAAAGCACCTAAAGGACTCCCAGACTGTAAGAAAAAAGATTCTTTGGTCTAAGGATACAGGGATAGAACTTTTTGGCCTCAAATTTAGGTGTCATGTCTGGAGGAAATCAAGCACTACTCTTCACTTGCCCAATACCATTTATACAGTGATGCATGGTGAGGGGCAGCATCATACCATTGGGGTGTTTATTAGAAGCTGGGACAAAAAAATCTGGTAACGGTTGAAGGAAAGCCCAGTGGAGCAGAGTACAGAGATGTTCTTCATGAAAATCTGATCATAAAAAGCCTCTGGACCTTCCAATAGGAAAATGACCTTAACCACAAGACAACATAGGATTGGCTTTAGGAGAACTCTGTAAATGTCCTAGAGTGGCCAATCAAGAGCCATAACTAAGAAGCTCCACAGAGAAGAATGGCAGAAAATGTGGGATTATATCTTAAACTGAAGGTTGTAATAGCTGCCAAAGTAGCTTCAACTTGTTACCAATTAAAGGCTCTGAATACTAAAAGTGTTAATGTTTAATAACTTTCAAGGTTGGAATCAACAGTAGATGTGATATAAAGCAACTTTACAATTTACACTGATTATTTTTGTTTTAGTTATCACGGGAAATACAGGACTTTCTGTGTTTAGTCTTCTTTAAAAAAAAGAAAATAGACTAAACACAGGAAGTCCTGGTCATCTGAGTTCTCAGAGAGAAGGCATCATGTGATTGATGGAGGCATTCATCTGTGACTGGCTGGGAATTCATGTATTCAGTCTCTTTTTTTTAACCGGTAAAAGACTTAACAGCTGCCTACAGGAGACTGGACCTTGATACAAGTAAGTATAACTTTGTTTTACAGCATGAGAACTAAAAAAAAAATAATAATTGATGCAAATTGCAAACTTTCTTTATATCACATCCCCTGATGACTAGCTCCTTCAGCATTATCAGTAACGTGGCCACATGTCCAATTGGTTGTCCAAAGAAAATGAAAGAAAAAACTTTTTTTTTTAATTCATAAATGATACACTCCCCATTACAGCACACCAGGTGTCCTCCATGTCCACCTACCCCCATTGTGCCCCTAACTACAGCCAAATTGCTATCTATGAATTCCCCATTTGTGAAGTATGAAACGTACTTTGACCTTAATTCTATAATTAGATAAGACATAGGGCTTGACTCATCTATAAAATAATAGCAGCAAATTATCTTCAAGGATCGATCTGCCAAAAATAGAATCTATTGTTTTTTTTTTTTCTAGCAAACTTCTCTTTTTTTTTATTTTAAATGAATCCAAAGTGCAAAATTATAGAAATGCACAAAATCAGCTAATGATCGAGATCAAATTCTAGTGACAGTTTCTAGTGTAATTTCCCGTAACCATAGAAACATTGACAAAACCGGAATACGCTCAGAAGCACATCCAAAGTAATCATGAAGAGAAATCTTTTAATAATGTTTCCCAATTAGCTGACATGAAAAAGATTTGGACGTTTCAAAAATATCTTTTGCCGCATCTGTGGAACCTGGAATCGTCCTTCAGTTGTTGACCCGAATAGGTTCCTATACTGTAACAAAACTTTAATATTCTCCCGAAATGTGAACTTCGACCCCAGCAAATCATTCCCAACTTACCGGATTAGATTTTTTGGCAGGTCCCAAAGGTCACTGACTGACGGTATTTAATGAAAGCCTCGGACCTTTACCACTTGTGGCGGAATAATAACGCGGCTGAAAATAAAGGCTGGCTGCCATATTACATGATGCATTATTCCTTATGTGCTATAAATAAGCGTTTCATTTCCACAGCACTGAGGTGAAGAAGTTGTGGAAAAGCCGTTGTGCCGTCCCGGTGACATAATTCTCTGGGCCAGCTTCTTCAACATCTGAAACAAAGTCATTAGTGGTTGACCACAAGAAAATACAAACTCCACTTTAAAGCCGGTTTAGGGTTTTTAGGAGTTTGTTATTAGTGGATGGACTTGCTGCTTATGATTCATTCCCATAATTACCATGGTATGGCAGGAGGACTGTGCACGCTAATTCAGCCACCGGGCTGTCAATCATTTTCTTGGTGTTTATGTGGTATTGAATCAGTATTGATCAGTATCACATTGTTCTGAACGGAGTGAATCAGATCCGATATTTAAAGGAGTAGTGCGTCGCAAAAAAATTATTCACAGAATAACACACATTACAAACTTATACAACTTTGTAATGTATGTTATGTCTGTGAATCGCCCCCTTCCCGTGTCCCACCATCCCCGCCCGTGTACCCGGAAGTGTTGGTGCATTATACATTACCTGATCCGTGTCGCGCATGTCCTCCATTTTGTGCCAAACGTCATCTTCAGCCAGCCGAATCGCTGCCGCTGTCCCCCCTCTGCCGCGTCATCAGCTGCTCAGCCGCGATTGGCTGAACATAACTGTGCTCAGCCAATCGCGGCTGAGCACAGTTATGACGCGGCAGAGGGGGGACGGCGGCAGCGATCCGGCCGGCCGGCCGAAGATGTCGTTTGGCACAAGATGGAGGACATGCACGACACGGATCAGGTAATGTATAATGCACCAACACTTCCGGGTACATGGGCGGGGGTGGTGGGACACGGGAAGGGGGCGATTCACAGACATAACATACATTACAAAGTTGTAAAACTTTGTAATGTGTGTTATTCTGTGAATAATTTTTTAGCGCCGCACTACCCCTTTAAGAGGTTAAAGTGTCACTGTTGTCATAACTTTCAAAATCTAAATCAACAGTGTATGTGAAATGAAGCATGTTTGCAATATACATTTTTTTTTTGGGGGGGGGGGGGGGGGGTTTATGCAATAAAACAAAGATACACTTACCAGAAATCCAGGTCCAATCTTCTTGTGCTAATTCAAAAAGGAGACTAAATACATGAGCTCTGACCTGTACAAAGAGTCACAGCTCAATGCGTCCATCAAGTACATGACTGCTTTCTCTGCGAGCGCTCAAATTATCTGGGAAACATGGGACTTCCTGTGTTTAGACTCTTTGGGGGGAAAAAAAAGTCAGAAAACAGGAAGTGCTGTGTTTTCCATGATAACTAAAAAAATAATAATAATGAAAGTAAATTGCAGACTTGCTTTATTTCACATCTACTGTTGATTTAGGTTTTAAAAGTTATAGAGACAGTGGCACTTTAAGTGATTTGTCAAGTAATCAAAGGCTCTTTGCTCCGTCACGGCTTTCAATTGCATGTGCACCTTAAGGACACCCGTAGAGTTAAAAGGCTGCAAAGCATGAAACCAGCCCCATGTGTACATCCTTTTTTACCAAGAATGAGAGCCGAGCTCACACTTAAAAGATTCTTGAAAAATTCCATGTTACAGGACCCAGTAACTACAAGTCATGACTATACCTAATAAGAGTGTGTGTACATTCCAAAGGTGGTTTTTATGTGGTATTTTACAGTCTGTATTATGACTCTAACATCCAATAGTGATCTATTGATGTGGGAGTTCTAGTTCATAGAACTGACTTTTATATACAGGTCTTCTACAACTAGCTGTACCCAGATAGTGAATGAAGAAGATCAACATTTTTTAAAGGATGTTTCCCACTTGAAGGGATTGTCCAGAATAATACCAATTCAGTTGAATTTTCTCAAAACAATCATTGGAGCTGCAATACCACAAACAACCTAAACCCAAAAAGCCATGTTTTTCAAAGTTTACATAACCTCTAAAAATATGAGCAAGTAAATAGTATACCTATTATGTCATGCCCGCCGAGAGTTACAACCCCATGTCAGCAATCCATGTGAATGTGCTTGCAGTGGGTACCTTCCATTGTGCCGTATCATCATAATAGTTCCAGTTTTGCATTGTTGAGCCTCTATTTTTCCGCTGACAGTTTGATTAATGGGAAGAAAATGACCGACAAAGATGGACATGATGTTTTTTTCCGACAACTTTGTTTTTCACACCGAGCGGAGAGCACAATGTTTGCATTGGATAAACTCATTGTCACACATGAGTGACTTGTTTCTTTAGAGGGAAAGCAAGCGGATAAACTTGACAATGCCACGTAGCTGTTAACACAGGATGTAGTCACAGACACAAGGGAAAGTGAGTGAAAGTGTTATGGAAGAAGCTCAGTCTAGCTAGATGTAGTTGTGGATGAAGTTGCTGGTGTAGTATAGATCTTTTCATAGACGGGGTCCTTGAACTTATCCACCATTCTAATACTTTAATTGACCCCTGTTTATATTGGGCCTCCAGAACTCGGGAATTTTATGTGATTACGGTTAGAGCTCCCATGTAAAATCATTTAGTGTATCATGACTTCTAATGGGTTCGTCCGGATAGTATCCAGCTGCTGAGCAGATATAGGAGCCACGGGGGAGATTTATCAAACATGGTGTAAAGTGAAACTGGCTCAGTTGCCCCTAGCAACCAATCAGATTCCACCTTTCATTTTCCAAAGAGCCTGTGAGGAATGAAAGGTGGAATCTGATTGGTTGCTAGGGGCAACTGAGCCAGTTTTACTTTACACCATGTTTGATAGATCTCCCCCCATATTTTTCCAAAAATAGCGCCACCTTTGTCCATTGGCTGAGTCCAACATTCTTCTTTTAAATGTTTAGATGGATTGTCCCATGGTAAAATAAAATGTATTCTATATATTTGTACTCCTTTAGATATGCGCTACTTTTAAGTAACTTTTATCACTGTACTGTTGTTCACCCTCATGGATCTGATCACTCCCAGTTTTTCTCTCTGAATTGTGAACATACTATTTTCATACTAGTGTACACTGTACTACAATCCCATTTGCTCACATGCACAGTGGAGGCCAGCTGCCAGTACTTTCAGAAGACTGCAATTGAACTGAGCATGCCTGACCATCTTAATGGGTCATAATCAAAGACAGCAGTTTATGAGAACAAAAAAGGCACATGTGGGGTTAATAATCATATATCTTTTACACGGAACATATCCAGAAATGCTTGTACATTTTAAAGCATAACTGTCATTTCAGGGTAATTTTTCTGAAAACAATAAATATCTATAGCACAAGCAATTTTAAGAAATTCTGTAATAGGTTTTATTTACCAAAAGAGTTTCCTTCTGTACTGAAAAAGCTGTTTTACTAGCTCCCCCCTGACTTCAGATGAAACAGGATTTCTGTGTCCAGAGGGGATGAGAGGAGTGAGTGAGCACGGAGCAGTCCTGCACAGCACAACACCCTGCAATCTTCTCTCAGCAAGTTTCTAGATAAGTACTGACCTTTCTGACCCCTGAAGAAGTGAGGGGGGCTGGGAAATTGCTTTTGGAGTACAGAAAGAGGCTTTTTTGCCTAATAAAACCTATTATAGAGTTTCTTAAAATTACTTATACTAGTGATTTCTGCATTCCTTTAGACCCAGTTTTCTTGACAGGACAAACCCTTTAAACCAAGTTTTAACATAAAACAGAGGGTGACATCAGTATATGGATAAGACATAATTCACAATTCACCCAGTTACACTTGAGCATGGTAACAGCTCCCCCTCCGTAATTTGACTGTGACCTTTTATACAGAATACTCTCCCATAGATTCAGAAGGTACCTGGGTTTTTAAAAACATTTGATGTGTCAAAAGTTTTGATTAGTGAAGGTGTTCAGATCCAGACCGATCACTAGAACCTGTGCACCTGCCCCAAGATGGCCCTATAGAGTTACATTATGAAGCCAGGAGGGAATTTGCTTAGTGTGGTGTTCTCTTAGCTCTTGTAATGGGTCATGGTCTGAGACCCCAACTCTTGTCCCTAGGACATGTCCAAAGTTTTTCAAAACCCAGTGACTCTTTCATGAATCATCTCCAGACTACAATCCAAAATAAAAAAAAAACATAGAAAAATCTGAAGAAACCCTGCTCCATACTTTTAACAGTTCTTGAAAATCTTCAGTTGAAGGAGTTATCCGGTGTTAATGCATAGTTGATGTCACATAGAAAACAGCAAAGAGCCTACAGTATACTTGCCTCTCTGTGCTTCCTCTGTGACACCGATGTCCCCCATTGACTGCAGAGCCTCCATCTCTGAGAGGAACTCGTTTAGGAGTGATAGCCTGCTCAGCCAATCACTGGCCAGGGCACTGTTCTGTCTCAGTCAGGCAGGCAGCCTTTTACTTCCAAGAACATTTTGTCTTGGAAATGGAGTCTCTGCACTCAGCAGGGGACACCAGCAACACAATACTAAAGGAGCACAGAAAGGTAAGTATAGGTTCTTTATGGTTTTCTATATCAGAGCAGCTTTATATTAAAAGTTGTGTTAGGCTATGTTCACATTACGTAAGTTTCTGGCCGTAGCGCGTTCCGTGAATAAGCGTCCGGAGACTTATGTAGTTTGCGTACAATGTAAAGTATACGATATTCGGCGGCACAGTTCACACTACGTAAGAACTTATGCCCGGATCGTATGCGGCGCTGTAAAAAATGAACCAGACCATTGTTTGAGGACGAAAATGCCGTAACTTACGCCCGTAGCGTAACATGCGGTCCCGTACGTAGTGGTGATTTCTTCATTTTGCCATCTTTTTGTGCCGATCCAAAAGGTTCTGTGGGGTGTCCGGGGCTAGGCGAAGATTTCCAAGTAAAAGACCGATGTCAGATCGCTACGTAGGGCGCTCGGGAAGCGTAAGTAGACAGCGGGCGTAATTTCGCGTTCCGTACGTAACCGGCCGGACATATACACAGTGTGAACATAGCCTAACAGTGCATAACCCCGTAGAATTTTCAGCCACATGTCTATTAGAAGAGTTTCTTTACCAGTCCCCAGATATTAGTCCCTGGCGTTGATATGTATGAGAATAATCGTCTTTTTTAGACTTAGAAATCAGGCATACTTTAGCGGTGGTGTCACATTTAGTGACACAAGTCTACCCCTTTCTGGCAGTGGATCATACCATTCATTAGGAGCGGGGCCCAATTAAAGTAAGCAATTGATGATACAATCCAATCAAGATAATTGGTTTAATGAAATTCCTTGAGTAGCTAGGGCTGGACTCTCTGCAAGCGCTGGAAATGAATGGAGTATAACTCAAGGGGGGAAAAAAAGCAGTTAATGAAGGCTGCATGTGAATAGCAAAAGAATAGAGCGCCGAGTGATGTCAAACAAACCAGCAATGGCCATCCTTGTATACACTATGTATGGTATTCAGAGACGGTATGCAATTAAGAGACTGTTTGCAAGTGTTTAAGTGACATCATAAGTTGTATTTTTGACAGTGCAGGGCTGGGTTCACTGTTTCATTAATAAAGAGAAGAAAATAATAGAAAGGAATGTTTTTTCCAAAAAACTAATATAAGCTGTGAAGGCAGATGCCTTGAAAAAGTGGTCTTTAGACTGTATGCCATAGGGTGTCAGGATATACTGGTAGTTATAGTTTTCAAACTGTTGTCCACCTTTCGGCAACATTATCAGTATGTACATACTGTAGATACATTCTAGATAAAAAGTTTATTTTAATTACTTTTTTTTATCACTGGCCCTTGCTCCACATGCACATAGCAATCAGCTTTAGTTACACTTTGCTGCTATCTAACATTAGAGTAAGGGCCCTATCACATGGGACATTTATTGTGCGGAAAATCGTAAAATTATTTGAATTTAAACAATAATCGTCCTGTGTCATTGTAGGCAAAGATCGAAGTATCGTTCGTGTGTCGTTGATCGTTGATTTAGAGCTGACCCTATAATCAGCGTTGATCGTTTGCTAATCCTTTGCTGTAATTCCGCATTTGTTGGCGGTAATTCTGCATTCGTTCACTAAGGGTATGTTCACACTGAGCAAATACGGCGGAATTCCGTGGTGGATCTCTCCGATGTGAGTGAATGAGAAGGCACGCGCTCCTCTGCTGCCGCCGCTCTCCGCTGAAGGAGGTGACATGTCACTTCTTTGAGCGGAGAGCAGCGGCTGCGGAGGAGCGCGTGCTCTCCCATAGACGGGCAATGGCACACTGAGAATTCCACCTGTTTTACTAAGTGTGAACATACCCTAATCGTTCAGTGTAATTCCACATCGTTCATTCTTATGCTGGGATCAGATGGAGTAAATAATCATATTAACGATATGCAATTGTGTTTGCTATAGTTTATTCGTTAAGAATTTCTTCCTTTTACTAGGGCCCTTTAGCAAAGAGTTCAAGAACATTACTGGAGCATCTAGAGAAAGGGAGGATTATTAGTTGTCTATGGATAGCCAGCTATGCTAGACTTAATGGTCTTATGAGGAGTGTTTAAGTAGAGTTAAAGGGAACCAATCAGGGCTGTGGAGTCGGTAAGCTGCAGCTCCAACTCCGACTCCGTCTCCTGAATTTTATCAGGACTGACTCTGACTCCGACTCCTGCTTCTTCATAATTGGCCGGTCATATACCAGGGAAGTTATTTATCACACTGGCTCAGCAGCTTCTCCCTAATGTCCTACATGATCCTGGGGCAACTTCTGAGGGAATAAGGAAAGATATAAAGCAGATTCTCCTGTGTGTGTAGTGGATGCAGCCAGTCTCCAGCCTCCATGTCCTGAACCACTCACAACCAGACTAGATGGAGCAGGTGGACTTTTCCTGCTGACAATCTTCTATGTTTCTAACTAAATATTCAACATACACACAGAAACACTGCTAACAATGTCAGATACCTGTAATATAGATGTCACACATAGTGACATAGAGGGGGTGACACATAGTGATATAGAGGGGTCACACATAGTGATATAGAGGGGTCACTGTGGCTGTGGGAGCATGCCATAGCACACACACAAAGCCTGTTGCAGCCATAGCATACATACTCTCACACACACACACATACACACACAGCTGCAGCCATAGTATACATACACCACACAGCCTGCTGCAGCCATAGCACACACACACACAGCCTGCTGCAGCCATAGTATACACACACAGCCTGCCGCAGCCATAGCACACACACAGCCTGCTGCAGCCATAGTATACATACACCACACAGCCTGCTGCAGCCATAGCACACACACAGCCTGCTGCAGCCATAGCACACACACACACACACACACACACACACACACAGCTGCAGCCATAGAACACTGAAGAAAAACACCACACTGAGGACAGAGGTTACTGCTACACTACTTATGTCTTCTCTTCCTCCTCCTCTATATTACACAGGATATCTCCATATTACACTGCTGCTCATATACAGTCATCCAGCATCCAGAAAGAGATCAGCACAGATCTCCCCCCACACAATGGACTCTTCCAGCTCTGAAACAAACTGCCAACTTTTCCTCGACCTTATCTAACAGGGCCAGTGTCCTATTAGAAAGTTGCTCAATTTTAAACTGTTCTAAGTTTTTTTTAAAGCTGGAGTCGGAGGCGGTACATTTTTTACGACTCTAACTCCGACTCCAGCCAAAACTAGTTCCGACTCCACGACTCTGACTCCGACTCCACAGCCCTGGAACCAATCACGTTGAAAATGGCTATTAAGCTCAGGAAGTGTGCTGATAAATCACTCAGCACACTTCCCATACATGTCCCTATATCCCCTTGTCCCTGCAACTTATAATCTTATTTTTAAACATTGGAAGGCTCTATGGCAATCACCCCCAAGTAGTCATCTGGGTAGTGGGCTGTTGGAAGGTAGTCACGGTCCCCTGGTCGGTTTGGCGATGTAATAATGCCCCTCTGGGCGTGCGGGGCATGATTTAAACTCCAGTGAAGCTGTGATGTCCTCCAGAGGAGTGATATAGCATCCAGCGGCGCACCGACTTGCTGTGATAAGAACGTTGGTGCGCCGGCAGGCGCTACAGCACGCCTCTGGAAGACATCCCAGCTTCACTGGAGTTTGAATCACGCCCTCAGGCCCAGAGGGGCATTATTACATCGCCAAACAACCCAGGGGACCGTGACTACCTTCCCACAGCTCACCGTCCAGATGACTACTTGGGGGTGATTGCCATACAGTGCGCCAATCTATAAAAGTAAGATTAGGTTTTCATTTGCAGGATGCTGGGATATAAGGACATGTATAGGAAGTGTGCTGAATGATTTATCAGCACACTTACTGAGCTTAATAGCCATTTTTAACGTGATCTTGTCTGTTGAGTGGAGTCAGAGTAAGGGCCCTATTACACGGGACAATTATCAGGCAGAAAATCATTATATCATTCAAATTAAAATGATAATCATCCTGTGTAATTGCAGGCAACAATTGATAAATCGTGTGTGTCATTGATCGTTGATTTAGATCTGACCCTAAAATCATTGCTAATCGTTCACTTACCATTTGCTGTAATTCCGCATTGGTTCACTAATCGCTCAGTGCAATTCCAAATTGTTCCTTCTTTTGCTGGGATCAGATGGAGTAAACGATCATAGTAGAACTATTGTTCAGTGTAATATGGTGAGTGATTTTTAGATTAACGATAAACAATCTAATTTGCGATCGTTAATTGCTAAAAAAAATCGCTTCGTCTAATAGGACTCTTAGTTACACTTAACCCTTTAAGGACCGTGCTAACTTTCGTTTTTGCGTTTTCGTTTTTTCCTCCATAGCACTTGCATTTTACACCTACAGACCCACATGAGCCTTTATTTTTTGCGTCACTAATTGTACTTCGCAATGACAGGCTGAATTTTTCCATAAAATATGCTGCGAAACCAGAAAAAAATTATATGTGCAGTGAAATTGAAAAAAAAAAACGCAATTATTTTTCTTTGGGGGGGGGCTTCATTTTTACGCCGTGTGTCCTATGGAAAAACTTAGTTGTTATATATGTTCCTCAAGTCATTACAATTAAAACGATATATAACATGTATAACTTTTATTGTATCTGATGGCCTGTAAAAAATTAAAACCATTGTTAACAAATATACGTTCCTTAACCCTTTAAGGACAGAGCAAATTTCGATTTTTGCGTTTTCGGTTTTTCCTCCTTGTGCATAAAAGGCCATAGAACTTGCATTTTTCCACCTAGAGACCCACATGAGCCCTTATTTTTTGCGTCACTAATTGTACTTTGCAATGACAGGCTGAATTTTTGCATAAAGTACACTGCGAAACCAGAAAAAAATTCAAAGTGTGGTGAAATTGAAAAAAAAACCCGCATTTTGTTTATTTGGGGGAAATGTGTTTTTACGCCATTCGCCCTGGGGTAAAACTGACTTGTTATATATGTTCCTCAAGTCGTTACGATTAAAACGATATGTAACATGTATAACTTATATTGTATCGGATGGCCTGTAAAAAATTTAAACCATTGTCAACAAATATACGTCACTTAAAATCGCTCCATTCCCAGGCTTATAGCGCTTTTATCCTTTGGTCTATGGGGCTGTGTCAGGTGTCATTTTTTGCGCCATGACATGTTCTTTCTATCGGTACCTTGATTGCGCATATACGACTTTTTGATCGCTTTTTATTACAATTTTTCTGGATTTGATGCGACCAAAAATGCGCAATTTTGCACTTTGGGATTTTTTTGCGCTGACGCCATTTACCGTGCGAGATCAGGAATGTGATTAATTAATAGTTCGGGCGATTACGCACACGGCGATAGCAAACATATTTATTTATTTATTTATTTACTTTTATTTATAACCTGGGAAAAGGGGGGTGATTCAGACTTTTATTAGGGGAGGGGGCTTTTTACTAATAATGACATTTTTTTTTAAACTTTTACACTTATACTAGAAGCCCCCCTGGGGGACTTCTAGTATAAGTGATCTGATCTCTCATAGAGATCTCTGCAGCATAGATATGCTGCAGAGATCCATGAGATAGGCACTCGTTTACTTCCGGCTGCTGCAGCCGGAAGTAAACGAGTGCCGAGCCGGGGACGGCGCCATCTTGGAGCGGTCCCCGGCCGGCTTCATTTACGGAGATCGCTCCTCCGGGATAACATGTTTGGGCGATTACGCACATAGTTCGGGCGATTACGCACGCGGTGATACCAAACATGTTTGTTTATTTATTTATTTGTTTACTTTTATTTATAACCTGGGAAAAGGGGGGTGATTCAGACTTTCATTAGTGGAGAGGATTTTTTATTAATAAAAACACTTTTTTTTAACTTTCCCTTACAGTAATATGAAGCCCCCTGGGGGACTTCTATATACACAGCACTGATCTCCCATTGAGATCAATCCTGTGTATATAATAGAGCAATGATCCATCAGATCGGTGATCTATTATAATGGTCTGCTGCAGACCATCTGAATAGATTGCCGAGCCGGGATCAGCGTCATTCCGACGCTGAGCCTTGGACGGCTCATTAGAAAGGATCTCCCCTCCGCGATCGCATCGTGGGGGGGAGATCCCCCACTGGACACCAGGGAGAGGGGACACAGCTGCTATTCAAATGTAGCTGTCAGCTTTGACAGCGGCATTTGAATAGTTAATTAGCCGGCCGCGGCGATCGACCGCGCCGGCTAATACACGCGGTCCCTGGCTGCACTTAGCAACCGGGGACCGCGCGCTGCAGAGAGGGCTCACGCCGGGAGCCCTCTCTGTTTACTCTTAATGGCCGCATGACGGGTATACCCGTCATGCGTCGTTAAGAGCTTAAGAGTTACTGAGGCCTACCTTAGGGCTGTGTGAGCAATGTCCACTGTTTCTGCGAGCAAGATAGCCTCCTTATCCCCTCAGTGAGAGTGAATCAACCATGAGCCAACCAGTATGATCCTTGTACAGAACAGAAAAGAATTTTAAAGGGGGCCTCCACTTAAGAAAATTTAACCCTGTTGATTTCCTACCCACAATCTAAGCTTGTTTATAATAGGTTTCAATTATATGAATTGTGATCATATGACTTTGGTCTCAGAAGGGAGGGGGAGGACAGAGGAGTGGAGACCAGGAAGGGGACCAGGTGGACCAGGAAGTAAGGATTTTTAGCAGCTTCAGGGTGTGAGTCAGGATGTGCTGCAGACAAACGGCCCAATTAGTGTTATAGAAACCTATTACAAACAAGCTTAGATCATGGGTAGGAATTCAACAAGGTTAACTTTTCTTAAGTGGAGTATACCTTTAACTCTTCACTGCCAGCAACCACTTGTAACTGTCATAAAACCTAATAATTAGTAATTAGCTTTTGTACCTCCATTTTTTGGCTACTTTGTTCTCCCTAGGCTCTGGTATCTTGGCTGCTGTTTATACCACACCAACATCAAAGGCACCCAAAAACACCATCAGCCAGGATACCATCTTCAGGGTGTGCACAGGGAGGCCCCATACACATTAAATTGTGAACATATCCTGCAGACATTGACAAGTTTAACCTATGTTGCACGGCCAGCTTTACTTACAGCACAGTAGCAGGTGTGAAAACCATGTCTCCTACAAAGCAGCCCAACAGGCTGAAGAAATGCTGAACCAGCAGGAGCTATACTAAAATGTGATAAATAAAGCAAAGTAACAACATGTGTGTAACTTTATAGTGGAAGTTTTTCAGAAAGTAGAAAAGAAACAGCTGGTGAGAATCATGGACTCCATAAAGACTATATTGCATTTTTGCTAAATTACATAATATATCTTTATAGGAATCACAGCTCTCGCTTTATTTATTTTTTCCTGATTTCCCTTCACACCGTCCCTTGAATTAAATGCTAAAAATCCTGACTATGCAGCCACCACTAGAGGGAGCTCAAGATTTTGCTGGGTACAGAGCCACCTGATAATAACTGCTCTATGCAACTTACAGTTAGGGAGGAGAATTCTGCTGGTCACTTTTTACCAGTGCATTTTGGGAGCTCATATGCAAGAAGGGGAACTATCAGCAGGTTGGATGAATCTAACCTGCTGATAGCCCCCTACTGTGCACAGGGCACCAAGAAGGAAGGTATGTCTCTCACCTTCATCTTTGGTGCCGTTCCCATGCTGTTAGCAGTATAATCCTTGGTCTGGAGCACCCTTAGGAGCACTGCCCTGCCTCCAGAGTAATGAAATAATGTCGTTCATTCAAAATTCCTGTTGTTTTAAACAACTTCCTATCATGTGATAACCTATGTGATTCCTAACAGACGTGACATTCTGTAAACCAGTCTGCCTGCTGAAGATTAGCCATGCTTATCCTAAAAGGTAAATCACAGCTTTCTTACAATCTTTATCCACCTTAAAAGTTGAGGGCACAACTTCTCTTTGTAGATATAAATGTACATACTACTGTATGTCTACAGTGCTGCAAATACTCACCCCCTTCCTTTTCCAATTGGTGTATTATAATCAGCAGGTGTAGTCCAGAACTTAGTGTAACCAATTCCTTTATTTCTGCTCACATAGCACCATGCAAAGCCAGTGCATTAGTAGCCCACTTTTCCCTTTGATATTACTGTGTTGCGTACATTATCCCCCAGCACAGTACAACCAGTTCAGTGCATTTTCACCAGCACTTTGTCATAGAATAGCAGGGAAAAGTATGTGTTGTGCTGTAACTGGCCAGAGAAGTAAGGGATAGGAAGAAACTGTGTGAGTACTGCTGGGAAACCTAGCCCAGGTCTGGTACTGACCTCTAAAATAAAGAGAATGAGAAATAGCTGTAAACCATAAAGGGGACTCCTAGAGGCTCAAAAACTGAAATCATGTTGTCATCTGGCAGAATAGTCACTGACTGGGAGTGGTAGCAGCACTGAAAGTAATAAAGGACCAGAAATACAGGCAGAAGTACAGCATATGTGAACTTAAGAGTCTCGAGCCAGGAACCAGAAAAATGTATGTGTACTATGAGATAGCAGAATGTAGCTTGCACTGTAAGGGAACTGAAGAAATCTACTAGCTGGATGGAGGGCTGGTGGCATGGAAAGAACTAATTGGTGTATATTAAAGGAAACATCCAAGCTTAACCCCTTAAGGACCGGGCCTGAAATGGAGCAAATTTTATGAATATGACCTGTGTCACTTTATTCATTAATAACTTCGGGATGCTTTTACCTATCCGGCTAATTCTGAGATTGTTTTCTCGTGACATATTGTACTTTACATTTCTGGTAAAATGGAGTCGATACTTATAACGAATCTTTATGAAAAAAACTCAAATAGCGTGAAAAATTGTGAAAAAATGCATTTTTCCAACTTTAAAACTTTTCTGCTTATACAGAAAATGGTTATACCACATAAATTATATATTAAACAGCATTAGCAACATGTCTACTTTATGTTGGCGGCATTTATTAAACTATCTTTCATTTTTTTAGACAATAGAAAGTGTAAAACATTAGCAGCAAATTTCCAAATTTTCATTAAAATTTCAAAATCAGATATTTTTAGGGACCTGTTCAGGTTTAAAGTGTATTTGAGAGGACTGTGTGTTAGAAAGCCCCACAAAGCACCCCATTTCAGAAACTGCACCCCCGAAACTCTGCAAAAGCACATCCAGAAAGTTTTTTAACCCTTTAGGGGAGTCACAGAAATAAAAGCTAAGTGTGTAAGAAATTTGAAAATTTAAATTTTCTGTGCAGAGATTTTATTGTAATCCAATATTTTTCATAATTATGAACCTATTACCAGAGAAATGCACCCAAATATTTATTGCCCCGTTTCGGCAGTTTATAGAAATACCCCATATGTGGCCCTATTGCGCTATTTGACGCAACCACAAGCCTCAGATATAAAGGAGTGCCTAGTGAATTTCAATGGCTCCGTTATATTTGGTCATTTCTGACTGTACCACTTCAGGTTGGCAGAGGCTCTGGGGTACCAAAACCTAAAAAACACCCCTAAAGGGACACCATTTAGAAAACTACACCCCTCAAGGAATGTAACAAGGGGTGCAGTGAGCATTTGGACCCCACAGGTGCTTCACAGATTTTCCGAACAATGTGGCGTGAAAAAAGACAAAAGTATTTTTTACACTAAAACGTTGTGCTAGCCCTCAATTTTTCATTTTCACAAAGGGATAAAAGGAAAAAAAAAAACACAAAACATGGAGCGCAGTTTCTCCCGAGTATGGAAGTACCCCACATGTGGACATGAAGTGCCAAGCGGGCGCAGGACGAGCCTCCAAAGGGAAGGAGCGCCAATTGGCTTTTGGAAGCTGGATTTCACTGGAATGGATTTCAAGGGCCACGTCGCATTTACAGAGCCCTCGTGCTGCCAAAACACTGGAAACCCCCCACAAGGGACCCCATTCTGGAAACTACACCCCTGAAGGAATCTAACAAGGGGTGCAGTGAGCATATGGACCCCACTGGTGACGGGCACAAATGTGGAACAATGTGACGTGAAAGTGAAAAATTTCATTTTTTCACTTTCACGGCACAAATGTGCCCGTCATCAAGGGGTCCATATCCTCATTGCACCCCTTGTTAGATTCCTTGAGGGGTGTAGTTTCCAGAATTGGGTTACTTGTGGGGGGTTTTCACTGTCTTGGCAGCACAAGGGCTCTGTAAATGCGACATGGCGTTCATCATCCATTCTAGCCAAATCCAACCTCCAAAATCCAAATGGCGCTCCTTCCTGGAGGCTTGCCCTGCGCCCACATGGCGCTTTATGTCCACATGTGGGGTATTTATGGACTCGGGGGAAATTGCTCTACACATTTTGTGTACGTAGGGTAGGGTAATGTCCCCTGAGTACGAAAATACCCCACATGTGGACATAATGTGCCATATGGGCACAGGGCAAGCCACCAAAGAGACAGAGTGCCATTTAGAGGCTGGAATGGAGGATGGAGGCCATGTCGCAATTACAAAGCTCCTGTGCTGCCAGGACAGTGGGAACCCCTCACAAGTGACCCCATTCTGGAAACTACACCCCATAAGGAATCTAACGAGGGGTGCAGTGAGCATATGGACCCCACTGGTGACAGGCACATGTGTAGAACATGTGCCGTGAAAATAAAAAATACCATTTTTTTCATTTTCACGTCCCAAATGTGGCCGTCACCAGGGGACCATATACCCGCTGCCCCCTTGTTAGATTCCTTATGGGGTGTAGTTTCCAGAATGGGGTCACTTGTGGGGGGTTTCTACTGCCCTGGCAGCACAGAGGGTTTATAATTGCATCATGGTATCCTCTAATGGGAATGGCGGCCATACCTATTTAGCTGGGGAAAAGGGACAATTCTAATTTATTTGGGGGTATTAGGCCAATTATTACTTTATAAGGTTGAAAAGGACAGGTGTCCATCAAATTCAACCTGTGTTGATCCAGAGGAAGGCAAAAAAAAACCTTGTAAGGCAGACGACAGTAGCCTCATCACTGGGAAAAATTCCTTCCCGACTCCATAATGGCAATCAGAATAATCCCTGGATCAACGTGACCCCTGAAATAGGAATAAGGGACAGAATTTAGATAATGTGGAACTCCGATGACGTGTGGTACGCCTTGAAGCGATCCAGTATGCAGAGGCCGGGGCGATCAGGACAGGTGTCACACTGGAAAATGGCGTCCTTCCTGATCCCCCTGTTACCCCACACTCTGCACTTCTTCTGGGGTCTCCTGTTTTCCAGTGGGGGGACGTCACCTGGAAAATGTTGTCCTGGTGCGATACAGGGTCCTTCATATCCAGAAGCGCTGGGTCCGCTCCATGGCTGCTAAATATTAGGGCTCTATTACAACTTCTGATCGGATCGTGCCGCAAGCTACAGTAGCTCAGGCAGTGAGGGACCAGAAAAGGGGGGTGCTGGTATAAAAGTTATCCCCGTACAGGTGGTGGTAACCTTTATCCAGCAGTAGGAAGATCAGTTCCCGAACGATCATCCCACTAACTCCGAGGATGGGGGGGGGGGCATCTGGGGGCTGGATTAGGGTTTCCCTTCCTTCATACACTCTAAGGGTACGTGCACACTGTGGAATGGCGAAGGATAACCCTATGTGCATTCCGCAGCTGGTACCCACCGGGTGCGCGTCTCCCTCCGTGTCATAGACTCCATTCTATGCACGGGCGGATTCCGCTCTCCGTCCAACTTATTCATTCTTTGGATGGACGATGGAATCTGCCCGTGCATAACATGGAGTCTATGACACGGGTGGAGACACTCGCCTGCATTAGTCCGCCGGCGGGTGCCAGCTGCGGAATACACAAAGGGTTATCCTTCGCCATTCCGCAGTGTGCACGTACCCTAAATCTATAAGTGTACACCGAGGTACTCTTACAGAGTTTGTAGAATTTTACGCCATACCGTCATCTCTTATTGGGACGGTAAGGGCGGAAAAGACGTGTCTGGGAGGCAGCGTACGCTACGCTACCCCCAGATACGTCATTGGAGGATGAGGATGAATGGAGGAAAGAAGGATCCCCCCATTCATCCTCACTGGCTGTTTGGCATGTTACCCTACGGGCGTAAGTTACAGCATTTCCATCCTCAAACAATGGTCTGGTTCATTTTTTACGGCGCCGCATACGATCCGGGTGTAAGTTCTTATGTAGTTCACAGAAGAAAAAGAGCGCTGCACCTCACACCTATGGCTGATACTAGTGCCCCTAGGCTAAATAAAAAACACATCAGAATTTAGTGTATGAATTGATCAAGCCATACTGCCCCATGTACCATCGTGCAGGTATCTGATACACATGGTTCCCTACACTAAGTCCACACCGTGCCAGTCAGTGGCCACCAACCCCGCAGGCGCGCACAGTCAGGGAACGGGGGCCATGGGACAGCCCTGCGACCCCCATGCCACAGGACCAGACCCAAAAACACCACACCAGAACCCGGCCAGCACCGCCGGCAGAGAAGGTCGCCCCCAAACAGCACAAGTCTGGATGAGGTATTGTGCTCACCATAGCTGCTGCAGACAGAATGGGAAAAGACAGGAGGGATTAAAACCATGTGCACTCAGGTGTCTCCTGCTAATTGCGGTCATGTGGGTCTCACCAGGAGGAGTGCAAAACACGGAGAAAAGAGAGAAACAAAATGCGGTTCACAGAAGAAAAAGAGCGCTGCACCTCACACCTATGGCTGATACTAGTGCCCCTAGGCTAAATAAAAAACACATCAGAATTTAGTGTATGAATTGATCAAGCCATACTGCCCCATGTACCATCGTGCAGGTATCTGATACACATGTAGTGTGAACTGTGCAGCCGTAGATCGTATACTTTCCATTGTACGCAAACTACGTAAATCTTCGGCCGCTTATTCACGGAACTTGCTACGGCCGGAAACTTACGTAGTGTGAACATAGCCTAAAAGTGCATATAGCTTAATAGGATATATGGTTTTCATAAGGGGCTATCTTCTTAAGTCCCTTTAAATTACTTATCTAACCAATGGGTAATAAATTGAATTTACTTAGCGTCATCCAGAAGCGCTCTCATATACATTTTTCCTTTCCCACTTAGCCTTAAATATCCACATGACCTTATGTATCCTTCCAGCCCCTCCCGGTGCTTTACGAATGCTTTCCAGTTAATTGATGGTGATTACTTTGTCTAAAACTCCATTTAAGACCCGGTGATTATCTACAGGAACATAATGAACTTATTTTACTGGAAATAACAAGGTATTGCTTCTCTGGATGAAGTAGTAAAGTGTAAAAAACCAAAGAACCATGGCAATGGGATTGCTTTTTGTTATGCTGAAAACTCTGGCATTTTTGACATGTTCTCAGTTCTTCTCATCCAAACCTTAAGAACCTTTTCTAAGATTCCTTTCATGACAACACAACTGCTCTCTTCTCTATTCTCCCTGGATGCCCTGACCTTCTCCATCTCAAATCCTAGACGAGATATTTAGGAGAGAATAAATTGTGAGAATCGAAGGCTTCAGCTTTACATGAAAAAAGGGGGGAATTCGGACCTAAGGTACCAAATATTAATCACTTCTCCCGAGGAATGCCGAGAACCACGGCTATTCAGGTCTACATAGCTCGAATCAATTAGTTCATTTTGTGCTAGCCCGGAGCTGTCTCAAGAACAATGCCAATGTCTTGTGCAAAGAAGAAGACATAAGGAGGAGGGGGGGAGTCCTTACAATGAACGCTGCTTCTAACAAGCAATTACCAAAGTGTCTTTTTTTCTCCGATATTTAATTCATTCCAAGGACGGAGTCCGGCAAGTGATGGGTTGTATTATTCCCAGCTTCCTGTTTTTTAAATAAAGTGCTAATAAGCAATAAAGAGATTTGATCCCCAAAGTCTGCTCCGAAGAAATGAGAATCGGGCAAAATTTTTTTTTTTTTTTTTTTGAGAATTTGAACAATTAAGCCTAAACACCATGGGCAATGGAACTGACCGTCATTTGCATCCTGGACTGGGAAATATGGAGGAAAAAAATGCAGTCCATTCTCTAAAGGAGAACACTAGAAGGGTTTATAATGGATAACACAACACGGACCAAGAGAAATTATACAGATCCCTAATTAAGGGCCATAAAATTATAGGAAAGGGAAAAACAAGTTACGACTGCCCAACAGATGTATTCAGAGTTCTGTTCCATCCTTGAATGAAATTCACACTACATGGTTAGCTCCATAATGTAAGACATTACATCCACCACCCAAACTCCCATGGATAGAAAAAAGTGACAGCTACACAAAATAGAGCCCATAATAGTTGTCAGTTCTCTTCTCAAACAACAGGTCTTACAGTCTTGGTATGGAAAGAGAAGCCCGGGATAAGAGATGGTGTAGCACAGGCCTTCAATAGGATTGGGATAGACTGGACATAGTCATAGACTTTCATATTGTTTGTATTATTGTACACAGAGGTCTTAAGTATCACAATATCACAATCACTATATATACATATATACATACACATGTATTTACAATAAGGAAGCAATTTTATCAAGTTAGTTTCAGAGTAGTTTGTGTTGTGTGGTGTTTTGTACCAGGGCTTTGTTACCACTGCACAACCTGGTGGTAAAAAGTATATTTAAAAAAAAAAAAAGTGTTTTTTTTATTTTTATTTTTTTATTTTGCTTTTTGTAATACAACAAAAGTAAGAATACTTACTACAGCTTATTACAGCTAACCCCCATACAAATGGACAGGACAGAGCTGCCACATCAGGCACTTAGACAATAGTGACACTGCTACATATGTCAGTGATAGGCAACCTTTTGAGCTTGGTGTGTCAGTTTTCAGGAAAAAAATGATTATAACTCGGTTGGTGTGTCACTTCGTGAAAAAAACACCATAATTTTGCGATATTTATGGTTTAAATAACTATTATTATTAATAATTATTACTACTATTATCAGGGCTGTGGAGTCGGAGTCGTGGAGTCGGAGTCGGAGTTGGAGCTAGCTTTGGCTGGAGTCGGAGTCGAAAAAAATGTACCAACTCTGACTCCAGCTTTAAAAAAATCTTTAAAAAATGTAGAAATAAATTTTTATATGAATTTTACAAGTTTTGCTCATGAATATACTGTATATTATGAGCAACATTCCAATAGGACACTGGCCTTATTACATAAGTGTGGTCGGGGAATATATGAGTAATAGGACACTGGCCCTATTACATAAGTGTGGTCGGGGAATATATGAGTAATAGGACACTGGCCCTATTACATAAGGGTGGTCGGGGAATATATGAGTAATAGGACACTGGTCCTATTACATAAGGGTGGTCAGAGAATATATCAGTAATAGGACACTGGCCCTATTACATAAGGGTGGTCGGGGAATATATCAGTAATAGGACACTGGCCCTATTACATAAGGGTGGTCGGGGAATATATGAGTAATAGGACACTGGCCCTATTACATAAGGGGGGTCGGGGAATATATGAGTAATAGGACACTGGCCCTATTACATAAGGGTGGTCGGGGAATATATCAGTAATAGGACACTGGCCCTATTACATAAGGGTGGTCGGGGAATATATCAGTAATAGGACACTGGCCCTATTAGATAAGGGTGGTCGGGGAATATATCAGTAATAGGACACTGGCCCCACTGGCGTAGCTACCATGGGGGCAGGGTACGCCGTCGCTATGGGGCCCGGGGGCTTAGGGGGCCCGGGCCCCCGCGTTAAAGTATGCCCCCGCCCCCTGTATTGCCGCTCACTATGCATATGCATAGTGAGCGGCCCTGAGCCATCCCCTCCGCCCGCCCCTTCTATCGCTGCTCAGCTGAGCCGATCAGAAGCCCGGAAAAGTGCAATGAGCAGCACTTTCCTGGGCTCCTGATCGGCTAAGCGGCGATGGAGGGGGCGTGCGGAGGGGATCGCTGTCCTACTCACCTGTCCGCCGGCCCCAGCAGCTCCTCTCCCGACACTCCGGTCTCCCGTCATCCTCCGGGCACAGGCAGCGGGTACAGAGACGCTGCCTGTGTCCCGGAAGTGTTCTGCAGCGGCAGTCTCTCTGTCCCCCGCTGCCTGTGCCCGGAGGATGACGGGAGACCGGAGTGTCGGGAGAGGAGCTGCTGGGGCCGGCGGACAGGTGAGTAACCTGTTTGTTGTTTTTCTGGTCGCAGGGGGGATTGGCTACTATGGGGGCACTGTATGGGGCATTGGCTACTATGGGGGGCACTGTATGGGGCATTGGCTACTATGGGGGCACTGTATGGGGCATTGGCTACTATGGGGGGCACTGTATGGGGCATTGGCTACTATGGGGGGCACTGTATGGGGCATTGGCTACTATGGGGGCACTGTATGGGGCATTGGCTACTATGGGGGGCACTGTATGGGGCATTGGCTACTATGGGGGCACTGTATGGGGCATTGGCTACTATGGGAGCACTGTATGGGGCATTGGCTACTATGGGGGGCACTGTATGGGGCATTGGCTACTATGGGGGCACTGTATGGGGCATTGGCTACTATGGGGGCACTATATGGGGCATTGGCTACTATGGGGGCACTGTATGGGGCATTGGCTACTATGGGGGGCACTGTATGGGGCATTGGCTACTATGGGGGCACTGGCTACGATGGGGGCACTGTATGGGGGCATTGGCTACTATATGGGGGCACTGGCTACGATGGGGGCACTGTCTGGGGGCATTGGCTACTATATGGGGGCACTGGCTACTACATGGGGGCATTGTATGGGGGCATTGGCTACTATGGAGGGCACTGGCTACAATTGGGGCACTGTATGGGGGCATTGGCTACTATATGGGGGCATTGGCTACTATGAGGGGCACTATATGGGGGCATTGGCTTCTATGTGGGGCACTATATGGGGGCATTGGCTATGTGGGGGCATTGGCTACTATATGGGGGCATTGGCTACTATGGGGGGCACTATATGGGGGCATTGGCTATGTGGGGGCATTGGCTACTATATGGGGGCATTGGCTACTATGGGGGGCACTATGTGGGGGCATTGGCTACTATATGAGGGCATTGGCTACTATGGGGGGCACTATATGGGGGCATTGGCTACTATATGGGGGCATTGGCTACTATGGGGGGCACTATATGGGGGCATTGGCTACTATGTCGGGCATTGGCTACTATGGGGGGCACTATATGGGGGCATTGGCTACTATGTGGGCACTATATGGGGGCATTGGCTACTATGTGGGCACTATATGGGGGCATTGGCTACTATGTGGGGCACTATATGGGGGCATTGGCTACTATGTGAGGCACTATAGGGGGGCATTGGCTACTATGTGGGGCACTATATGGGGGGATTGGCACCAATCACACTGCTGCTATCTCCAAACTGTGACAATGAGCAAAATATTTTTTTTCTATTTTCCCCCCTAAAATCAGGGGCGCGTCTGATCAAAAGGCGCGTCCTATAAAAATACGGTACTACATGGGGGGGGGGGGGGGGCAGAGAAGGATCTAACTACTTAATGAGGGACACAGTTGTCTAACTACTATATGAATACAGAGGGGGGGGGTTGGGGGGGGGTTGGTTGGGGGGGGGGGCCCAATCAAAAGTTTGCTATGGGGCCCAGCTAGTTCTAGTTACGCCCCTGACTGGCCCTATTACATAAGGGTGGTCATGGAAAAGTTGTCGGTCACTATTTGGCAGTTTGTTTCTGAGCTGGAAGAGTCCATTGTGTGGGGGGAGATCTGCGCTGTTCTTTTCCTGGATGCTGGATGACTGTATATGAGCAGCAGTATAATATGAAGATATCCTGTGTAATATAGAGGAGGAGAAGGCATCAGTAGTGTAGCAGTAACCTCTGTCCTAAGTGTGGTGTTTTCTCTCTGGGAGAAGATTGTGTGTTTATCTTCAGTGTTCAATGGCTGCAGCTATGTGTGTGTGTGTGTGTGTGTGTGTGTGTGCGTGCTATGGCTGCAGCAGGCTGTGTGTGTGTGCTATGGCTGCAGCAGGCTGTGTTTGTGGGTGTGCGTGCTATTGCGTGCCCCCACTGTGACCTTCTATATCACTGTGTGACCTCTATATCACTATGTGTGACCCCTCTCTATATCACTATGTGTGACCCCTCTCTATATCACTATGTGTGACCCCTCTCTATATCACTATGTGTGACCCCCTCTCTATCACTATGTGTGACCCCCTCTATATTACTATGAGTGACCCCTCTATATCACTATAGTAACATAGTAACATAGTAAATAAGGTTGAAAGAAGACAAGAGTCCATCAGGTTCAACCTAGGAAAATCCTACTGTGTTGATCCAGGAAGGCGAAAAACCCCTATGGGGCAGAAGACAAACGCCCCACCACAGGGAGAAACTCCCCCCCCCCCCCCCTCCCCCGACTGCAATGGCAACCAGAACAATCCCCGGATCAACGTATCACCAGAAATCTAATGCCCATAACTTGTAATATTATATTTTTCAAGAAAATCATCCAGGCCTCCCTTGAACTTATTTAATGAATCAGCCATGACAACATCATGTGGCAGAGAGTTCCACAGTCTTACCGCTCGTACAGTAAAGAACCCGCGTCGATGCTGATGATGAAATCTTCTTTCCTCTAGACGTAGAGGATGCCCCCTTGTCATTGTTACAGACCTAGGAGTAAAAAGACCACTACAAAAATCTCTGTACTGTCCATTCATATATTTGTACATTGTGATCAGATCGCCCCTAAGACGTCTTTTTTCTAGCGTAAATAACCCCAAGCTTGATAACCTGTCTTGGTACTGTAACCCACCCATTCCCTTAATGACCTTTGTGGCCCTCCTCTGCACCCGCTCCAGTTCACCTGTGTCCTTCTTATATACCGGTGCCCAAAACTGTACACAGTATTCCATGTGTGGTCTGACCAGTGATTTATAAAGAGGCAAAACTATGTTCTCATCTTTAGCATCTATACCTCTTTTGATGCACCCCATTATTTTATTAGCCTTGGCAGCTGCTGCCTGGCACTGATCACTAAAGTTGAGTTTACTGTCCACCAATACCCCCAGGTCCTTTTCGGAAGTAGTTTTACCCAGTGTTTTATTATTTAGCACATAACTGTACTTATTATTTCTATGGCCCAAATGCATAACCTTACATTTATCCACATTAAACTTCATTTGCCATTTCTCCGCCCAAGCCTCTAGCTTCTCCAAATCCCTCTGTAATATGATATTATCCTCCTCTGTACTGATTACTTTACCCAGTTTAGTATCATCTGCAAAAATGGAGATTCTACTCTGTAGCCCCTCTACAAGATCATTAATAAAAATATTAAAAAGAAGTGGACCCAACACTGACCCCTGTGGTACCCCACTAGTAACTAAAACCCAATCTGAATATGTTCCATCAATGACCACCCTCTGTTTTCTATCACACAACCAGTTACTTACCCATTTGCATACGTTTTCCCCGAGTCCCAGTATCCTCATTTTGTAGACCAACCTTTCATGCGGCACAGTATCAAATGCCTTTGAAAAGTCCAGATACACAACATCCTGGCCTGCCCTGAACTCCTGTTTCCCACCTTACTGGAGCAGACACCCCCCTGGCTTTCAGAGGCAGTGTCCTGCTGCAGCAATGCCACCCCTGAATCAACATCCCCCTCATCCGCCAATTTGGCAAACTTGTTGGGGTGTGCCAGATCAGGACTGGCCTCCCTCACACTCTTCCCTCTACCCCTTTTTCTAACTGTGACCCAACTAGCTGCCTCTTCCTCCTGTACCTCCATGCTATCACACTCTCCCCCATCTACCCCTTGGAGCGCTTGCTCAGTGAGAAGCAGACCCCTTTCCAGTTTGCCAATGCATCTCAATCGTTGCAGCTGCTCATTTAGATCCAGGATCTGGGCTTCCAAACCAGCAACATGCACACATCTCCCACAATGGTATGCACCCTCGATAGGTTGATCAAGGATTGCATACATCGCACAAGATGTACATTGGGCCGCATTGTCAAACATGGCGCTCATTTATATGGGGATATTATGTATAAAGAAAGAAAAAACAAACAAGCAACAAAAGCAAACAATGTGTTCAAAAGCAAATAAACAATTTGTTTTCCTCTAAAACTCCCCGAATCTAAAGTCCCAGAATATTAAAGTCCCACACTTGAGACAAAAACACACTTCAGATCAAAAACTCGCACGCTCCAAAACTCGCTCACAATACAATATAGAAGTACTTAGCTTGCAGAGTTTGTTGCTTCTGGCTCCTGTGTTTGAGGAGACCCCCTTTGAGTGACCCCTCTCTATATCACTATGTGTGACCCCTCTCTATATCACTATGTGTGACCCCTCTCTATATCACTATGTGTGACCCCTCTCTATATCACTATGACTGACCTCTATATTACAGGGATCTGGCATTGTTAGCAGTGTTTCTTTAAGTATGGTGAATATTTAGTTAGAAACATAGAAGATTGTCAGCAGGAAAAGATCACCTGCTCCCTTCATTAGGGAGAAGCTGCTGAGCCAGTGTGATAAATAACTCCCCAGGTATATGACCGGCCATTTATGAAGGAGCAGGAGTCGGGAGTTGGAGTTGGAGTCGGGAGTCGGTCCTGATAAAATTCAGGAGTCGGAGTAGGAGTTGGAGTCGGAGCTGCGACTTACTGACTCCACAGCCCTGACTATTATAATAGTTACTGTGGGAAGTAAACTAAAAACTGCAAACACATACACTACCCCAGAGGTGTAGCTAGGCTCTCCTGCACCCGGGGGAAAAAAATTAATTTGGCGCCCCCCCCAAAAAATATATATATATATATTATTTTTTTTTTATGAAGTTTAGATGCGCGATTGTTTAGATGAGCGATTCGCTCATCTCTACTGGCAGCTCCAGTGTGGTGTTCACAATATGGGATACATAATGTCATATTTACTGTGTACTTGGATTGTTCCCATTTAAAATTTGGTCCCTAAGTACCTTAACGGAGGCGCCGTTGTTTCCGCTCCCTGCTGTCTGTACCTGTGGAGGGGACGTTGTCTCCGCTCCCTGCTGTCTGTACCTGAGGGGGGGCCATTGTCTCCGCTCCCTGCTGTCTGTACCTGAGGAGGTGCCGTTGTCTCCGCTCCCTGCTGTCTGTACCTGTTAATTAGGAGGCAGCGTTGTCTCCCCTCCCTGCTGTCTGTACCTGTGGAGGCACCGTTGTCTCTGCTCCCTGCTGTCTGTACCTGAGGAGGGGACATTGTCTCCGCTCCCTGCTGTCTGTACCTGAGGAGGGGACATTGTCTCCGCTCCCTGTTGTCTGTACCTGAGGAGGCGCCATTGTCTCCGCTCCCTGCTGTCTGTAACTGTGAATTAGGAGGCAGCGTTGTCTCCCCTCCCTGCTGTCTGTACCTGTGGAGGGGACATTGTTTCCCCTCCCTGCTGTCTGTACCTGAGGAGGCGCCGTTGTCTCCACTCCCCGCTGTGTGTACCTGAGGAGGCGCCGTTGTCTCCGCTCCCTGCTGTCTGTACCTGAGGAGGCGCCGTTGTCTCCCCTCCTTGTTGTCTGTACCTGTGGAGGGGACTTTGTCTCCCCTCCCTGCTGTCTGTACCTAAGGAGGTGCTGTTGTCTCTGCTCCCTGCTGTCTGCACCTGAGGAGGCGCCTTTGTCTCTGCTCCCTGCTGTCTGTACCTGTGGAGGGGACACTGTCTCCGCTTCCTGCTGTCTGTACCTGTGAATTAGGAGGCAAAGCTTCCTGATCTATCTCCAGTGTGACACCCAGTGTTATGTGATTCTATAGGTTCTATAGAACTCGAACATTCACGAACCTGCCGCATTAGATTGCTGAAGCCTTCCCGGTCCGTGGGGAAGGAGGAGAGTGCCCGGGTACTGTCTGGAATTCCGTGATTCCGCCTAGGTAATAGGAACTCCAGGCGATACCCGGGCTGTCTCCTCCTTCCCCACAGACCGGGAAGTCATCAGCAATCTAATGCAGCAGGTTGGTAAATGTTCGAGTTCTATAGAACCTAGCATTTCCCGAGGTTTGATCACCTCCATTCAGCAGCGAAGACAACAGCAGCAATACCTCCAGTAAGGTATTCCATCACCTCCAGTAAGGTATTCCATAACCAAATTTAAAATAGAAATAATTTAGAAAAATGACTCTTGTATCATGGTCACTGTATAAACAGATACAGGTGCTTTATAGATCGGCGTAGGGAATCTTGCCTCACCAGCTGTTGCAAAACTACAACTCCCATCATACATGGACAGTCAAAGCTAAAACTTTGGCTGTCCAGACATGATGGGAGTTGTAGTTCTGCAACAGCTGGAGAGCCAAGCTTCCCTACGCCTGCAGATAGTAGGTAAGGTTTATATAAATGTGATATATATTTGGAGAGGGCAGTTATTAAGGGGTTAAGTATAGAATAATGTACAACCAGACCAGACCCCTAAATTGACACTGGACACTCTCTTGTGTGCCGTCCCCTCCCCAGACAAGTGTCACCCTGTACCCCCCCTGTACCTCCTCCCCAGACTGTGCACACCTTATTGTTCTCCCCTTCCCACACACCTGTATTTTCTTTCTTCTTCCTCCTCCATAGTGCAGTGCACATACAGGACCTGCGGTGACATCATAGTCACATGTCAAGGTCCTTCACCATCTCTTTCCTGTACTGTCTCCTGGCTGCTGTTTAGCCCTAATTTGCGCAAAATCTCGGTAAAAACGCAGCGATTTTGCGCAAATGAAAGCTACACAGCAGCCAGGAGACAGTACAGTGTGGGAAATACCTATTTTGATATAGCAAAAATCGTCCCCTGTCTCCTCACACTGACAGAGGGCAGGAGGCTTCCAGGCTGCCTCATCCACTGTGATCCTTCTCTCTGCTCCCTGATGGCGCCCCCCTGGTCTTGGTGCCCGGGGCAGCTGCCCCCTTTGCCCACCCCCCCAACTACGGCCCTGCACTACCCGACCTGACACCCATCCCTCCCCATACACTACCCTACCTGACCCTTCCACATACACTACCCCACCTGACCCTCATTCCTCCCCATATACTACCCTACCTGACCCTTCCACATACACTACCCTACCTGACCCTTTCACAAACACTACCTCACCTGACCCTCATTCCTTCCCATACACTACCCTACCTGACCCTTCCACATACACTACCCCACCTGACCCTCATTCCTCCCCATATACTACCCTACCTGACCCTTCCACATACACTACCCTACCTGACCCTTCCACATACACTACCTCACCTGACCCTTATTCCTTCCCATACACTACCCTACCTGACCCTTCCACATACACTACCCCACCTGACCTCCTTACCCACACACAATTCCCCACCTGACCCATACCCTGACCCTAATCCCCTGACCTCCATCCCTCCACACACAATACCCCACCTGACCCATCCCTCCACACAGACACACACACACAATACCCCAACTGACCCATCCCCTGACCCCCATCCCTCCCCACACACACTTACAATTCTGCTGTGGTCCAGAATGCGGGCTGTGGCACCGGGAGACGATGCTGGAGGCAGGAGGAAGACAGGGATGGAGGCAGGAACAAGACGGGGCTGGAGGCAGGTGCAGGAGCAAGACGGGGCTGGAGTGCGGCACCGCTCTGGCCGGTTGTACGCAGCTACTTCGTCGGGTGACGTCACAGTAGCTGCGTCTGTACGGTACGTGGGGCGGGGAATACGTGGTGTCAGGTCGCACTGTTAGGCTGCGGGGCTGTCCTGGCGTTTGCATACGGCCGCATACTTTTCTGTATGCTGCTGCATACTTTTCTGTATGCGGCTGCATGTCAGCGACTATGGCTACGCGTGTCAGTGCTGACACGCGTGTCATAGGTTCGCCATCACGGACATATGTAATACTTTTGCAGCTTTTATTTCACATGCAAATATAAATCTACTCCACTGTTATTTTAACTCAGCACTATACTTAATATGCTTACACTAACAGTTTCTAATTACGGGGATTCTAAATATATATATTTTTTTTTACTCCTCGTTAACCACATCTCTTTCTCTTCCAGATCATGTTCCCCCAACTCCTTGTCACTCTACGGAGCTTTGCAACTTTTTTCCTGCTTATCTTTGCCCCTACAGAGCATGTCCTTATCGTCCCCCAGTAGAGCCTCTGTCAATCTTTTCCCTATCGACCTTCTGACCCTTTCTCACCCCTGCCACTTACTGTCTCCCTTTTCCCTTTTGCCCTCCACAGAGCCACAGAGTCTACCATCACATAAAGCCTTTAGTGTCAACCCCATACTCTATAGAGTATGTGCCTTCTGTAATGGAAGGGAAGCCTGGGGCCCTGACACCCTGGTACACATAATGTGTTAAACTTTTTAGGTGTAGACTTAAAGAGGTTGTCCGGGGGAAAAAACCTTTTCCCCTATGCACAGGATAGGGGAAAAGTAAGAGATCGCGGGGATCCAACCTCGGTACCCCCCACGATCCCGTATCAGGCCCTCAGGTCCTTTCTTTTAAATAGAGCCGCTGGTACAGCACATGACCCGCGGCTCTATTAATTTCTATGGAGGTGCCGGAGAGATGAGTGCAGCACTCTCCCGACTTACTCGGCTGTTTCCGCCACCTCCATAGGAATGAATAGAGCCGCTGGTCACGTGCCTTAAGCCGGGGACGCAATATGGAGACTGATGGGGGTTATGGAGGTCGGACCCCTGCGATCTTTTACTTTTCACTATCCTGTGGATAGGGTAAAAGTTAAATTTTCCCAGACAACCTCTTTAAATTGATCTTTATTTTACTATTATTTTACTGAATGATTAAAATAGATTTCCTCATTACTTGCAGATAAATGGAATCAGTAGGAGTAGGCATTGGTGGATCTTGGCTACTGAAGGTAACCTTCCAATATTTCTAAAGCAAATATACATATGAAAAAACACAACATGAACTTTGTGAATGGTCGCTCTACCTTAATTGAGCGTGAATACTTGAATACTGAAGATATTGTGGAACAGTTTAAACATAGGAACCACACGCAGAATGATTCCCTTTGGCCCTAATAACTAATAATAAACATTATGTAAAAAAATACCCTGTCATTTGGAGAAAAGTAAGAAGGGTTTTCGCAGAATTCACCACACGGTCTTTGCTTCATGTATAAGTTTAACAAATTAGCGGCTGCTGACCCATTTCTCTGCAATTCTGGATGCAGAGGGTATTATTTTAACAGGGTTATAAATAGAGTAGTTGAAAATAGTGATCTAATTGTTTAAGGTTTATGTTCTTGTCTCTTGGCAAGTAGAAGCATTCAAGCAAAATTGCTATACGGGCCCATTTTCTTTCTCTCTCTATATATATATATATACACTCTATGTGTGTGTGTGTGTGTGTGTGTGTATATATATATATTATACACACAGACACACACACACAGAGTTGGGAAATATTTATACACTGACGAATTTGCTAATTTTCCCATCTATAAGAATGGAGAGGTCTGTAATTTTTATCGTAGCTGCACATCAGCTGTAAGTGACAGAATCTATTTCTTTAAAAATCCAGAAAATCCCATTGTATGAATCTTAATATTATTTAAATTAAATTAATTTGCATTTTATGGCAGGCTATAAGTTTCTGATCACCTACCAACCGTCAAAAATTCTGGCTCTCACAGTCCTGTTAGTTTTTTTTTTAAGAAGCTCCTCCTAATCTGCACTCATTACCTTTATTAATTGCACCTGTTTGAACTTGTTGCCTGTATAAAAAAAAACTTGGCCAAGAGCAAAGACCTGTTTAAGGACTACAGGGAGAAAATTGTTGACCTGCACAAGGCTGGGATGGGCTGCGAGACAATAGGCAAGCAGCTAGGTGAGAAGGCAAGAACTGTTACAATTATTAGAAAATGGAAGAAACACAAGATGACTGACAATCTTCCTTGGTCTGGGGTTCTATGCAAGATCTCCCCTCATAGGGTAAGGGTAAGAGATGAGCAAGCTTCAAGCACTCTGGGACGTGCTCAAAGTTTGATCAACTCTAGTAAGGATGATTCTGAAAAAGGTCAGGAATCAACCCAGAACTACATGGGTGGACCTTGTCAATGACCTGAAAAGAGCTGCGACGACAGCCTCAATATTACTGTTAGAAACACATTACTGCATCATGGATTAAAATCCTGCAGGGCACACAGGGTTTCCCTGCTCACAAGCATAACAACACAACAATACACTTAACACCTGCAGTATAGCCTACAATAATGGCTGATGTAGTGGGGTCCAAAAATTTAAAATAATTATTTACACTCCTGGTCACATTTCAACGACCCTTTGTATGCAAGATATACAAACTAATGAGCAATAGTAATATGTTGACCATATATAAAGCAAACCATACAAGCGCGTTTCCCCCTGAGAATCACACACGGTTCATGGGGGGTTAACTGGTCTAAGCAATTCTTTTGCTAGGATGTCAATACACAAGGTTCTAGGATATCAAGAGACAACTATATGATGCAACAGAGTAGGCTGCCGCCAACAACACTGTTCAAGGATACTCCAATGTTCAGACAATGTCAGTCTGAACAGTCTGCACTATACTGTTGTGAACTAGAGAATTATTGCATATACTAGAACCTAATAAGAACCTTAATGACACTAGGGAAAATTTCCAGGTCGGGATACCCTCATTCTCTATTCATTTCAACAGCTTTATTTATAGTACTTTTTTGCAGCCCTTTCAGCATACAATTAAATCAGATTGTCAGCAGTCTCCTGGTTACAAATTTACCGTATATAACCGTATACTAGTGAATTATAAACTGAGTGACAGGAAATGCTGGGAATTGTAGTGTATAGAAATGTCTGTGAACCACAAGTGTCCCTCCAAAAAGTTGGGAGGTATGGAGGAAGGGCTGACTGCAAAGCATTATGGGGAAGCTTGATATCATGTGTTTTCAGCCATCATCATCATCATCATCAGTTTTCCAGCAATGGAGCAGCTTTATCAATCTATCAAAACACAGTTTGATTTGCCCATAGCAACCAATCACAGCTCACCTTTCATGTCTTAACAAGCTCATATAATAATAAAGCTGAGCTCTGATTGGTTGCTATGGGAAAGTTCGACTGTCTAAGTTGCACATGGCAACCAATCACAGTTCAGCTCTTATTTTACCAGAGTAATTTGAGAAACGAAAGCTGAGCTGTAATTGGTTACTATGGGACACATAAAACCATATTATTTAGTATACTTAGTGTGGCCTAACCATACGCTGTTTGCTTGGAGACAAGTGTGTTTAGTGACCTCTGCAGTAAAGCACATCGCCAGTCATTAATAGGTTAATGCTTCAGATGTGTTTACCTGCAGTAACCATGGCAACCGTGCACTGTGATGACAAGCGCTTATGTCATAAAGAAGGTTCCACAAAGTAATGCACTGCACCCTGATCAGTGCCATCTTGGATGCGCCAGGACCTTGAGCTTGACTACTTTACTGCCCTCTACCCTTGATGTAATTTGGAGGTTCTAGCAGGGAAAAGGGGTGGTCTGCTTTAGACTACCCCTTAATCAAGTCTCCACCGGGGCCTGGATCTGTGAGGGAGAAGCGATGCATCCGCCTAGCCATCAATAAGGTGACTGATATTGCAGCCAGATTTCTCTCACATCCAGTTTATTAATATTTACAGTATGGTATTACCCTCTAAGCCCAAGGGAGGGGCAACTCTCCAGCCATGGCTCCCTCAAGGTTTCCCCCACAGGGGTTTTTTCCTCGCCTGAGTGCTGGAGGGTGACTCTTTGTGAGTCGGGGGTCTGCCATTTTCAGTGTCATGTAATTTTAAATAAAATTGGGACCCTTTGACACTTGATTACAATGTGTTGTGTCTTTATGTCACGGTCTTTCACTTATTTCACTTATTATGCTTGGGAGTTTGTGATCATCACATACTGCAGAGTCATAAAGCTGGACATCTGCCTGCTACACAGATCTATCACCTGCACAATGAAAGCAAGTAGGATGGAGCAGTGTATAGATGAACTCCTGCATGTATGTGCATATCCCTGGATTAAAGGGACACTTAAATCTTGAAGAAAAAGACATGCATTGCAAGGTTTATACCTACATCTGCAAGGTTTGTCAAAAGGTTTATCCCTTAGGACATGTTCACACAACGTATGTGTTGTATAAATCACGGCCGTTGTTGAAATTTACAACAATGGAGGTGATTTATACAACACATACATTGTATGGGAATGAATGGAATCCCAGCTGGAGTGCGAAAAACTGTATAGCAGCTGGAGAGAACTTGTCAGTTCACTCAGGTTCACATGGGTGTAAACGTTATGAAGCACTGGAGGCGGGCAAGCCCACCCCTAGTGGAAAGAAACACCCGCCCCTCCATGACACGGCTCTATTAGAATCAATGGAGCCGCGACATGGAGGGGCAGGGGTTTCCTCCCACTGGGGGCGGGCCGGTCTGCCTCCAATGCTTCACCCCCAGCCCGGTAACCATGAATACAACAGCACCATACGCGGGAACCAGGCCACAGTTCAAAAAAACGGGCCGCGACACTGGCTTCCCTGTGCCGGCGCCATTGAATTCATGTGTAATTTTAAAGAGAGTGTACCTGATGGTACATCCTCTTTAAGCAGTGAGGGAGGACAGAGGAGATATTCCAGCTTACAGCTATTCAGGAACTTGGGGAAGCCTCTTTGACTCTTTATACCAGAGAATAAAAGCATTTTCTATGATATGGAAGCACAGACACATATTTTTAAGGTACCATGTGTCTTCTTGACCTAACAGCATCTAACAGTGTCAGTAGTTTGAAACATGAATTACAGCTGACAGATTCCTTATAGAAGTCTTGTGACTTACTTAGCAGTTCCTGTGCCCCCATAGCGCTGCTCTCATGTCTCTCTCACAGCCGCAGAAGTCATTTTCACCCTGGTTCAGTGTACGTTTCAGCCCTGGCTCCTCCAGCTGCAATGTCACATACTTAGCTGATGGATCACCCCGTCAGTGACTGCAGTGGTGTCCTGTCTCAGTCACTTATTGGTTGAGTGGTCGATCCATCGGCCAAGTATTTGACTTTGCAGCTGGAGTTGCTGCCTGAGGGTAAAGTCTGTCAGACATTGTTAAGGAAGCGCTAGGAAGGCACAGGGACAGGTAAGTATACTTTCGTTATAATTTTCCCTACCCAACATTTTTTAGTTAATGACACTTCTCCTTTCAAGAAACTTAAGTGGCAGGTGTGCTGTTTGCATATAGTGACTGACAAGTTACTGGCAGTAAGGTAGCATCGCTGGTCACATACATAGCTCTGTGCAAAGACGTGATAGTAATGTGACAGGTGTGGCGCTGGGTATATCTGGTGTATGTAGGGTGGGCCCAATAAGCAAATTCCAAGGTGGGCCCAAGGTACTCCTGACTATTAAGTAACATTGATGTTGTTTCAACAGTGTCTGATAGTTAAGAAGCATTGATAATGTGACCCATAAGGGGCGTTTTTATGCTTTTAAACTGATACTAATAAAAGTGATATGTTAATTTGTGATACGCCTCTGTGATAGAGATTTTGATTTTTCATATCCATTACCTGGGTTGGTTAACATCTATACCAGGGATGGGGAACCTTTGGCTCTCCAGTTGTGGTAAAACTACAATTTCCATCATGCCTGAACAGCTTTGAAAAAATAACGGCCGTGGTTTGCACAACAATGGCCGCTGTTATAAAATACAGCTGGTGTTTTCAGTTTCAGACTGGCCCACCAGAAGACCGGAGGATTCTGTAGTGGGCCCCCAGCTTTAACACTGCTTAACACTAACTGACATGTTTCTCACTGGTTCTTCATTGGTGGGCCCTCAGGATCATTTCCTCTGCTGGGCCTGAGATACCCCAGTCCGACACTGCTTGTTTTTGCATAGTGTGAACATAGCCTTAAGGCGTATCTGTCATGTAAACAAACATCTGACTTGAAGTAATAGCACGTCAGAAGTTTACATTGGTAGGAGTCTGGGTGCTGAGAACCCCACCGATCGCTAGAACGAAGGAGAAGAATAGCGCAGGCTGTGCCCCTTCATCTCAGCTCTCACTACTAATGTAGCAATGGACAGAATTATAATGGAGCCTATGGACTTGTAGAGGCAAATTTCCAGAAGTTTCATAGACTCTATTATAATTCTGTCCACTGCCACATCAGCGGAGATAAAGAGACAGAGCTCATGCTACTAAGCACTTCTGCCCCTTTGTTCTAGCAATTGGCGGGGACTTCAGCATCCGACCTCCACTGATGTGGCTACAACAGAACAGAATTTTCTACAGTCAGAATTTTGTTCAAATGACAGGTACGCTTTAACTATTGGGACATGTCTGTCTTTGTCCTAAAGATTGCAAGGTCACACAATGTCATTGCTGGACACATCCATCCAATGACCTATAGGTTGTGCTCCCCTTCTTATGCCAAGAAGTCTACTAGTTTGAATATGAGTACGATCCTTTCCAGATGACAATCTAGTCCTGTGAAACCTAGAAAGAAAATGGTCCACAATTAAGGATGGTCCGAACCTGCCGAGGTTCGGGTTCGCACAAACCCGGACTCTCGGCAATGATTCCCGCTGTCTTAAACCTCCGTGGAGAGGGTGGATAAAGCGAGAAGACCGCCTGGAAAACTGGGACACAGCATATAGCTGCGGCTGTATCCCGGTTTTCCAGGAGGTCCTCCCGCTGTATCCACCCTCTGCATGGAGGTTTAAGACAGCGGGAATCATTGCCGAGAGTCCGGGTTCGTACGAACCCGAACCTCGGCAGGTTCGGACCATCCCTAACCACAATTAAAGGGTTCATAGTGTTGTGCAACCAAGAACAAAACAATACAGATTGACGTCTCGGAAAAAAACTGCAAGGAAACTTTAGCACCTGTGGAAATAGCTTTACATTCCCGAGGACAAATTACCTGTAGTGCACTTAAACGGCAAATCGAATAAAATAACTGGTGAATGTATTTGTCTCTTACTGGAGCCCAAATGGCCTTGGCCCGGTAGCACAACTAACAAATACTTCCTTTCAGTCCATGTTGAAGGGGACAAGAGGAAGTCAGAGAAGTAAAAATAGAGGAAAGCACAACAGATGATTTTAATTATGGGCAATGATGTTGTCTACGTGGGGCATCGTGATGTTATTTTTACAAACGACAAAGAATTCCATTCATTATTTTTACACAAAGGACAACAATCTCTGAATGGAAACGTTTTAGTGGAAATCCAGTTTGTAAATAGGCAGACGTAGGAAGTTTGTCTCAATGGGCAGAATGTATGGCCATTATTTGTCATGTCAGATAAGATCAGTTCCTCAACCAAAGGCCATTACATAAACCTGCAGCTTCCTGACGGTAATATTTGCTGGGCCCTTGACAATGTAGACTGTATATAGATGTAGCTTAAGAGCATACATTAGGCATTATGCACATGTCTGTATTAAACCTCAATAATATCTTTGTTGTTTGAAGCCATGATATGTCATATACAGTAATTTATAGGGAACTAAAACAGCTAAACGATTGCAGACATTTAGCTGTTTTAGTGCTGTTCACAAAGTTCGCTCATCAATACTTACCTGTCCATGTTCCCCGTTGTCCTTTTTCTCCAATCTCCAGTGTCCCTCCCAAGACCAGAGTGACAACCTGCTCAAAAAATCACTGGCCTTGGTGCTGTCCCGTCTCAGTTAGTGCTTGGCTGAGCAGGCTGGAGGCATCTGGAAACACTGGAGACCCATGGGAGGACACCGGGGGAGTGCGGATGGGTGAGCATACCCATTTGTTTTTGTTTTTATGTGTAATAAATTAAAGAAGAAGTTCTGCGAAAATTTTTATTAAAGTATTGTTTTGCCCCCCAAAAGTTATACAAATCACCAATATACACTTATTATGGGAAATGCTTAGAAAGTGCTTTTTTCCCTGCACTTACTACTGCATCAAGACCACTTCCTGGATAACATGGTGATGTCATTTCCTGGATAAGATGGTGATGTCACGACCCGACTCCCAGAGCTGTGCGGGCTGTGGCTGCTGGAGAGGATGATGGCAGGGGGATGCTCAGTGTCCCTCCAGTGCCCTGTGTCCCTCCGTGTCCCCCTGCCATCATCCTCTCCAGCAGCCACAGCCCGCACAGCTCTGTATCCAGTAAGTGAAGCCTTGATACAGTAGTAAGTGCAGGGAAAAAAAACACTTTATAAGCATTTCCCGTAATAAGTGTATATTGGTAATAAGTGTATATTGGCATAAGTGTATATTGGCAATACAATACTTTAATAAAAATTTTTGCTGGACTTCTCCTTAAAGCAGCTACAATGTTTACAAGCTTATTCCAAACTTTGCAAAAGTTCTTTCAACTTTCAAATGATACTTTGAAGCTTTAGGATGTCATGTATGTAAACAATGAGACAGAACAAAGAAGATGACCACACTATGACTATGTGCTTGGTTAATAGCATTGGAATAAGGGTTGGAGCTGTAATTTGATGTGTGTCATACGGGCCATCCCTTCATATTTCCCCCTAGAACCTATAGCAAATATGACAGCTCAGTCCTAGTCAATTCAATAATGCTCAATGAGTCCCTTTGGGTCCATAGTACAAGAAAGGACTCTTGTTGATCTCATGTTCATAATAAAGGGGTATCTTCATTTTGAAGGCCTATGTAGATCCAGTAGATCCAGTGTAGTCCTATGGTGAATCCATCCTGATTACCCTTAGGGACACATAGAAAGTAAATTGAATTCCTTTATATCCCAGAGAGGAAGGAAAATAAGCACAGAGTTGAATAGATATTACAGGCTTGTGAGCAATGCCTGACGATAGTAAGATTACTAGACTGGGAAGTTCCAGTAGAAATAGCCTCGTCATTATATATGATGGATCAATGTTTAATGAGCAGACAATACAGAAAAAATGGCGTCACCTAGAACAAATGTTTGAAGACAATCTGCTTTTTACTGCACTGGTGACATTAGCCCGAGATGGCCGCTAATGTGTTCTCAATGTTCACGAGACCTTAATGTATACAACATGGTTTATGCTCTTCAAGCTGTGTTGACATTGAGAGGTGTTTGCTTATGTCCCGTCAGTATATAGATGTGGAGATATATGTCATGTATACATTGTCGTACAACACTATGCCACCAGCACAATAAGTGTGTAAAACCAAGAGCTGACATGACTTTTCCGTATATATATAAACCATAAATGGGGAAACTAGAAATGTACAATGAAGGTAGAGAACTTAGAGCTCACAAACACAACATAATTCTCCTACACCATCTGAACTGCAAGAACTGAGTCATATTGCAGAATTACGACACCCACGGAAGGTTATGAGGCCGTGTTGTATGTTTATGTGTTTGATCTCCAGTAATCGGCATCTGGGACGGATCCAATGTTCTACTAAACTGGATCATCTTAACTAGAGATGGTCAAACCTTGAAATCTCAGCATTTGATTACAGTGGCTGAAGAAGGTGGATTCGGCTGCCTGGAAAACATGGATACAGCCTATGACCACCATTTTTGGCCACTTGATGGCCGTTTTATGGACAGTATGCGTTTTGAGCCCGACAATGGACATTATTTCAAAATTACGGACATTATTTCAAAATAACGGGTGTTATTTGTGCTTAAAATAACAGCCTTACAGAAAAAACGGCAGTCAAACGACCAAAAAAATAAGTTGTCTGGTTGTGGCTATCGGCTGTGTTCATGTTTTTCACGCATCCTTAGGGCTGCATCCAACATCTTAAGTGATCCTCACTACTCCTTGCCCTAGCAATCCACAAGTGTACCTAGTAGCATACAGGAGGAGACAGGACTGATTTATATAGGGAGGAGGCAAATTTGTTAAGGGAAATTGAAATAAAAATGTTTGCAATTTATTGGAAGGGTTGTGGTGTTTTTCCCATCAGTACAACATTACCCAAATTATTTCGTTTTTGTTACTACTTTCCAAAAATCTGTAGTTTTTATCAGAACTATTTTAGTATAGAAGGGACTTTTTGATTGTCTTTTATTTCTTGTGGGATGTCATATGACCAAAAAAAATGCAATTTATGCATTTGTTTTTGTTTTTTTTATTATTATTCTGTTCATACAATTTACTAGGCTGGACAATTCAACACAACACAATTTTTTTTTTACAATTTTTATTTGAAAAACAAAAAGGAAGCAATTCGAATTTTTATTATGGAAGTTTTTTTGTTACACTTTTTGGTCCACCTAGGGGACTTGTAAGAACAATAATTCAATTGCTCATACAGATCACTGTCTTACAATAGTATTGAACAACAGGGTAATACCTAGTTCATGGCTTCCCTTGCCAAACATTGGTGTCATAAGAGGCCCTGGGACACCCCCTATACTCTTAAGCAGTTAAAAGGGGTAATTCAGGACTAGAAAAAAGCACAGCTACTTTAAAAAAAAAAAAACAACAACACCCCTGTCCTCAGGTTGTGTGTTGTATTACAAGTCAGCTCAATGCACGTCACTGGAACTGAGGTACAAAACCTGTACTAAAACTGAGGGCAAGAGTAGGGCTGTTTCTAGAAGAAAGCTGCACATTTTTCTAAGCCTGAATAACCCCTTAAATCAGTGATTTGCTGGTCCAGCAGCACACAGGGGCTTAGTACAGACCTAAGGTTGCTATTACAATGCATCAGCTTCCCACTTCATATATACCCATGAGAAAACCCCCTTTAAGAATAATCTAACATTGTTACTGCATGTGACATAAATGCAAGAACCTTCATGTGCAATAATTAAAAAAATATAGATTGCAAAGATTTCCTAAAAGGGTTAATCGAGTAAAACAGTCCCAAACAAGAATATACCGGTCACTGCAGCTGGAAGGAGACGTCAGACAGATGCTAAAACATTCATTTCTTGTCCACAGACACCTGGAAAAATAACCCAGGAAAGAAGCAGCAGCAGTATCTTAAGTGTGACCTCTTTAAGAAGGTTCAAACCACTCAGTAAAGCCTGAATGGGTAGATGTCGCCCTTCTTAGGTCATATCAGCCTTTTCAAACTAGTTTACTGCATAATGTTTTATCACTGAATGTACTGTATAACAGTATGCAATAATCTTCTAAGCTCCCTCTAGTGGTGGCTGCGGGCAGCAAGAATTCTGCCAGCATAGGAGAGGTTTTTTTCCAGTCATTGTCACCGCCTGCCATTTAATTACGAGAGAAGTAACACTGTGTCATAGTAAGATCGGCCTGTAAATCACCAGATTAGTAAATCATAGGGCAAGTTCTAGGGTTTTGTGCTCAGTGACCCCGACCAATTCATAAGCATGATTAAGCAGCATTGGCATCTAAAGTCTTATGGAAATTGAATGGGAATTTGCTTATGCATCTGGCTCAACATATTCTCTGGTGATATAATGAATTAACTATGATGAAAATCTGATGCATGCCATATTGCCTGTGTCAGCTGAAACACTGCCATCTGGGTCACTTGTCATAGATTTTGCATGCTAAATGCAATGTGCAATCTGCTGCTTATCATTTCTATGAATTTACATGTTAGTGAGAAGTAATAATAATCTAACTGCATTCTTATTCCTTTTGTTATCATTGTTTCTTCAATAAACTGCATGATCATAATTATTTACTATACGAAATTACAATTTGTATGTCTATGCCATCATCATCAATATTGCACCATTGTTATTCCTGTGCTATATGGTTTTAATTATTATTGATGCTGTTTATTATTAATATAAGTTATTTTGTATGTAATAAACGGTATGATTATTATTATTATTATTTAATTTATGTCTTTTATTATAACTTTGATAATTTTATTATAATAATCAGTGCATTGTTATTATTGATGAGTAGAATGCAGACAGGAATGAAGTTTACAGTGCTGGACCCAGCGGTAAGTGACCGGCGGCATCTATATCCACCCGCTCCCCGGCCATACACTAAAAATACTCTTAGCCCAGAGTACCCTTGTAACCTCAGTTCAGTAAGTTAGAAATATATTATATAGAGAGTAGAATGATTAAAAAAAAATCATAATAAGCTAAAATTATTGTAAGATCGCCTCCCACATACTTTAAATATTAAATTAAAAAACAAACTCTCAGTCATTCGTGCATCTTCTAGTCATTGCCAGGATTCATTTACTGCCATCTGTTTTACCAGCGGGTCACTGACAGTGAGATAAAAGCCAAGACAGCCTCAGCCAGCGCTACTGAAGAGGAGCAGCTGACTTCAGGTGCCGGGGCTCGTCTTCTCTATAAAACATTAAGAACACATGGATTATATCAGGTTCTATTTAACTATCTAAATTGTATAAAAAAAATAGACTTATAACCATAATAAACAAATTGTAACCTAAAAGCCAATGAAGAGATGACATCAGTATAAAGCAGAAATATCAGTGTATACTATAAACCTAGATGGATGAAGCATAAGGAGAGATGGGGATCAAAATGTGTTTAATCCCTTATTCAGTACATAGGGCCAAGTGAGGATTCCAGCTCCGCACCATATGGAGACCCATTGATGAAATATACACGATTGCATATGTTCGGTGGATTTACACTAAACTCTATGGGTCGCTTTGATAGCTTGGAGGGAAACAAACTTGATGTCAAGTTGAGGTTGAATATCAATTAACTTTTTTTATTTTTTTTTCCCATTTACCTCATCAACAATGGTGTCCTTATAAGAAACAACATTGACAAAGTCTGGGATACACCTTACTGGTAAATGGAATGGTTGTCGATTTATTCATGCACTTAGTTGTCAATTTATTCATGCATTTCCAGGGGGAGTAATAAAGGAACAACACAATGTAGAAATTTAACCTCTTATCTCCACAGACAATTTACATTGTTGGGTCTTTGTTTTAGGAGCTGTGTGAGGTCTCACTTTTTGCCCTGTGATCTGCAGTTTTTTTCCATACCACTTTTCCATATATGTGACTTACTTTTTATTACATTTTTTGGAGGTGATTTGACCAAAAATAAGCAAATTTGGATTTTGCCATTGTTTGCACTTATGTCATGAAGGATCCAGAATAAGACAACTTAATCACTTCATCGCTTTTTTTTTTTTTTTAGGAAAATGGTAAAAGTTTGTGATTTGAATTTTAATTATGGGAGGGAATTATTTATTTTGAACCCCTTCACGTCAGCAATACGTATATATACGTTCCTGTTGCTGATGCCCCATGCAGCAGGAACGTATATATACTTTCTTGACTGTGAGGGGCTTTAGATGTGTGCGGGACATCAGTGTCTCTGGATCCGATCCCGCAGCTGCCTGTCATAAACTCATTAAACGCCACAATCTATAGTGGTCGTGGTATTTAAGGAAGTCAGTGACAGGTTAAGCAGCTTTCACTGACTGATCAGGACCCCTGCAGGCGGAAGCACTTACTTCTGTCCTGTCGGATCGGCGTTCTGTAGATAGTCTGCTCTCAGGCATTGTGTCAGGACGTCACGCTTGGCTCCCGGCACTGCCAAAGCGTGCGTCCGACCTCCTGTAAGCACAGATGACATCCTTGACAACCAGTTGCTAGGGGCGCAACAGCAAAGCGTGCTTTTGTTGTTGACACGGAATACACGTTCATGGTCTTGTGTTAGGTAGCTTTTAAATGTTTATACCCTATTTTGGGTTGTTTTCTTTATACTTGGCTATATTTTTGTGACTAAAGATTTTTGTATATATTCATTGGTGTTCCAATGCAATACCATACATTCTTAATGTTTGGGCTATGCCCTACTATAATACTATGTGCCTCTGATTTTATAAATGTGGCACGTCCAAACCATTCTGCCAATATTTTCTTCTTGAAGCAATGAGAATACTTAAAAGGTGTACATTTTAGCTCTTGTGTCCCCACAAGGGCCGCTCACCCACCATGTGTCGTCAATAATACTGGGGTCTTGTTATGTTATGGGGACATATAGGTCCTCTCGGGCATCATGTTCTGTTTATTCTGCAACCCGATTCCTACACCCCCAAAAATACAGCTCCCCTTGCATCCCCCCAGACTCTATTTACTTTCAAAGCAACTCTACTTGTGTGTCTCGAAGCTCAGCTTCTGCCAATAAATGTGTAGGTTTTAGAAACCTTCTGGTTTCAATGAAATTGAAAAGTACAAACCTAAATTGCAATATCAGGAGTTGTGGCTTTAACGGAGACTTTCATAACGTTAACCATAACCTTTGATAGAATGAACCGTTCAATGAATGGCCTCTCTGTGGTTTCTGAATGAAATTCAATGGAACAAAATGTAAAAGTGTACATCACTGGTTCTTCGCGGTAATTTAACCTGTGGGCAGCATTTGCTTATTTATCTCAATGATACTTTTCTAACATGTGGGACGTGGGTGGTGTTATAATATACCCCTACATTTAGTCTAAAAAATAAACACCGGGTGATGATTTCAAAATCTTTCATTCTGAAAAAAAAATTAAAATAAAAAAAAAAAAGTACAGTAGAAGTTTCTAAGTATATTAAATAGCAAGAAAATAAATTCAGTTAAAAAAACCCTCATTTTTAATAAGTAGATGCAGATTTTAAAGTTACAATTTCTTTAACCCCTTCAGGACCGAAGGCCATTAATGCCTGAAGCATAGCTCCCTTTTTTTCGACTTTTATTTTTTTCACCTACGGTACCATATTGGTTTGGATATGCAAAAGAGGAGCCTGTGGAGCCTCATTGAAGAGTCTCAAAACGCAGGGCTAGCCAGATATCCCGCCGGGAAGGATATCTCCGGAGGGATATCTGGCTAGTCCTGTGTTTTGAGACTCTTCAATGAGGCTCCACGGGCTCCTCTTTTGCATATTCATGTTTCCCAGGGGGCAATGCACCTAGGACTTCATTGCATTGAGTGCTTTCACTAGCAGCCGGCAGTGTTGTCGTTTGGCTGTTCTCCCTGAGTTCAGCAATCTGTTTCTCATATTGGTATGGATGGGAGTTCATGGGATTTGTTTAAACTGTTCGCCATGTGGGAACAATGCAATTATATTTAAATACATTGTAATATAATAGACAATTCTACATGCTATGATACTAGATATATTTAATTTTTGTAATAGTTTGTAATATTTTTTAAAACTTTTTTTTTTTACACCTAAATCACTCTAGGGAGCTTATATAGTAATCACTAGATTGCTTATACTGATCAATGCTATGTCAATGCATAGCATTTATCAGTGAGATTGGCGCTCTGCATGTAGAGTCTGCCGGATAAAGCTAACCTGCTGATAGCTCCCTTTCGCGCATGGGGCAATGAGGATGAAGGCATGTCAGTTTTAATGTAAAGTTGTGTCTGGGAAAGCCATTTGGAACACTGCCCCCCCCCCCCCCCCTGAGCACCAATCCACCGTCAGCCAGCCCACTCCTTCTAATGATCATAAGATAATTACCAGGAACTTGATACTGATAAGGAACTATATGATTTACAAGTAGAAATCTTCCCATAATAACTTCATATGACTTTTTTCCCTACTGGAGAATCACTTATCGTTACTAGTGAGGGTTAACAATTACATCTCACCCTCTAAGCTCGCACAGAAGAAATGTGTCGACTCACTCTCTTTGGCTTTGACATATGCCGACCATATTTGGACGGATGAAACCTAAACATTTGTGAAATGTGGAATTCTGTCCTCTGATCTTCAAATACACAAGAACGGCCGAGACGACGGGATCTTTCACTGTTTGATGTTACTTTGAACAAGAGTCTTCAGCACAGATTCAGCAATAAAAGATTCATCAGGCTTTCTCCGAGAACAGTCTGTGTCGGATTAGGAATACATATTGAGAGAGGGGACGCTGGGGTTGTACATGCAAATGTAGGTTTTAATTATGCCAAATCTTGTATGTTTTACTTGCAAAATAATCTTTTGGTCTTTTATAGATTTGGTGGATACAAGTTTTCTACTCCAGCACCTTAGCGTTATGGGCCCAACACGAAGTACCTGGAACCCAATGCAACATCTGTAGAAGTCCACCATCTACCATGTGCCTATAGCTAATCTGGTGTTTTCTTAGGAGACAGAGGAACCTTTGGACTACCTTAGATACCATGACCGAGGTGCACCATCTATGGCTGATCAAGTTTTAAAATTATTGGTAACTATGAGGTTTAATTTAATTTCCAAAAGTCCTCTCTTCTTCCAAGTTAAAGAGTTCTGCAAATGATAGGGTACAGTTTTGGCAACACTAATATCCCCCGAACCCTGTCTATTTGGAGGACTTGGAAAAAGGGCAACTCCAACCGGACAACAGTCCCTTCAAGGCAACATATATATATGGGGATACTATACGTACAGGGAACAGTAGTCTAACTGGCTGGATCGATACTTGCAGAGTGTGCAGTAATACGATCAGCAGAGAATGGACAGTCAGGGTACAAAGCCAGGAGGTCAGGTAATGGCAGACTGGGTAAGCAGGGGTTCAGTCCGAAGCCCAGAACCAGGAGGGGTAAATAAGGGTCTAAATTAGAAGTCAGAGGGATAATCGTGATACTAATTAGAAGGTCAGCCGTTCAGAGCTGGATCAGGAACATTTGTGTGGCCAGAAACTAACAATCACAGGAACCTGTAAGCAGAAGATGTCTGTTCAAATAGCCGGGCCTGAAAATGAGTAGATACCATCCCAGAACCTGGGGAGATGATGATACTGCTCCTGTTGCCGCATCGTAGCCAGGTAAGTATATTACAGGTATGTCCAATGCTGCTGTCATTCTTATTACCAGCTAGAAGTTCACATTTGACCAGGTCTGTTACCAGCAGACAGGGCACTACCGTTCCTGAGGCAGCCATACATTCAGGCCCATTCGGGCATCATTGGGTAGAATGTGAACATACCTAAACTGGTGTGTGGTTAATTCTTTACAATACTCTATATACAACCTATACAAAGGGGTATATCCATGGAGCATGCACATACATGCCTGGTGTCTAAAAGGCCCTATGAGAAGACCCCAGTATTAAAAATAGAACATGGCAACGAGAAGTGATCCCAAATTATCGTCCTAGAACTCTAAGTTACATCTCTGGATAAATATATACAATTACGTTTCCAGCAACTGTACAGCCGCCATGAAATGACAAGTATTGTATATGAATGACAGACGTCATCTACCTGGTATATAGATGACATATCTCATATAGATCTGCCTCCCATGATTGAGGACATACCTCATATGATTGAGGATATTGTCCCCACGTAATGTCTGGAATGTGTAACTTCTAGAAGTAAAGTATTCTTGGAGAGAGGATAGAATTCCATTCCAATTTTCTAAGATAAAGTACAGCTTGTATATGTGACTGGAGAATTCCCTCTGGGACTCATCATACGGGGACATTTCCTACATACGTTTCCTTCTATGAATTGTCAAAAAACATCAAGTGTTTAATAGTCTGCCTAAATAATGATTCTTTGGCAAGGAGAGATAATAAGACGGTATTGGTGTTATCATCTATTATATCATGTATAATATATAATGATGGTGTGGCGGATACAGGAGAAAAGGTGACTTTTTTCTTTCAAAAATCGCTATTTATGGATATTATTCCCTTTGTTGCAGTATTATTGGAATACAATATTATTCATTCCCTGCAACAGGGAAAATTTATATCACTGTATTATTCAGGCACTGCATGGTGCTATGTTGCGGTATTATGACATCACTGTATTATTTAGGCACTGCATGGAGATATGTAGCGGTATTTTTACATCACTGTATTATTCAGGCACTGCATGGAGATATGTAGCGGTATTATTACATCATTGTATTATTCAGGCACTGCATGGTGCTATGTAGCGGTATTATTGCATCATTGTAGTATTCAGAAACTGCATGGTGCTATGTAGTGGTATTATTACATCCCTGTATTATTCAGGCACTGCATAGTGCTAAGTAGCGGTATTATTACATCCCTGTATTATTCAGGCACTGCATAGTGCTAAGTAGCGGTATTATTACATTACTGTATTATTCAGGCACTGCATGGTGCTATGTAGCGGTATTATTACATCATTGTATTATTCAGGCACTGCATGGTGCTATGTAGCGGTATTATTAAATCATTGTATTATTCAGGCACTGCATGGGGATATGTAGCGGTATTATTACATCATTGTATTATTCAGGCACTGCATGGTGCTATGTAGCTGTATTATTGCATCATTGTAGTATTCAGAAACTGCATGGTGCTATGTAGTGGTATTATTACATCCCTGTATTATTCAGGCACTGCATAGTGCTAAGTAGCGGTATTATTACATCCCTGTATTATTCAGGCACTGCATGGTGCTATGTAGCGGTATTATTACTTCATTTTATTATTCAGGCACTGTATGGTGCTAAGTAGCGGTATTATTACATCATTGTAGTATTCAGGCACTGCATAGTGCTATGCAGGGCCGATTCTGGGGTTTCTGCCGCCTCGAGTGATGGCCGGTCGGGCGGGGCGGTCCCGCGCGACCCGATCACCCCAGCGCGTCCCCCACTGACCCCGGGCACTCACCACAGCCTGGAGGTTCGTGACAGCTGCAGGGTGACATCGCGGGACCTGACGGGATGTGGAGAGCGCGGGCGACGGGACAGGTGAGCGGCCGCTGTCATTTTTGTTAAGTGATACTTAACAAAAATGACAGCAGGGGGGACATAATGCCACCCCCTGCCGGACCGCAAAATCTGCCGCCTGAGGCGGAAGGCTCATTCCGCCTCATGGCAGAAGCGGGCCTGGTGTTATGTAGTGGTATTATTACATCATTGTATTATTCAGGCACTGCATGGTGCTATGTAGTGGTATTATTACATCATTGTATTATTCAGGCACTGCATGGTGCTATGTTGTGGTATTATTACATCCCTGTAATATTCAGGCACTGCATAGTGCTATGTAGCGGTATTATTACTGTATTATTCAGGCACTGCATGGTGCTATGTAGTGGTATTATTACATTATTGTATTATTCAGGCACTGCATGGTGCTATGTAGAAGTATTATTACATCACAGTATTATGCAGGCACTGCATGGTGCTATGTAGCGGTATTATTACATCATTGTATTATTCAGGCACTGCATGGTGCTATGTAGCGGTATTATTACATCATTGTATTATTCAGGCACTGCATGGTGCTAAGTAGAGGTATTATTACATTATTGTATTATTCAGGCACTGCATGGTGCTATGTAGCGGTATTATTGCATCATTGTAGTATTCAGAAACTGCATGGTGCTATGTAGTGGTATTATTACATGCCTTTATTATTAAGGCACTGCATAGTGCTATGTAGCCGTATTATTACATCATTGTATCATTCAGGCACTGCATGGTGCTATGTATCGGTATTATTACATCATTGTAGTATTCAGGCACTGCATGGTGCTATGTAGCGGTATTATTACATTACTGTATTATTCAGGCACTGCATAGTGCTATGTAGCGGTATTATTACATCACTGTATTATTCAGGCACTGCATAGTGCTATGTAGCGGTATTATTACATCACTGTATTATTTAGGCACTGCATGGAGATATGTAGCGGTATTATTACATTACTGTATTATTCAGGCACTGCATAGTGCTATGTAGCGGTATTATTACATCACTGTATTATTCAGGCACTGCATGGTGCTATGTAGCGGTATTATTACATCACTGTATTATTCAGGCACTGCATGGTGCTATGTAGCAGTATTATTACATCACTGTATTATTCAGGCACTGCATGGTGCTATGTAGCGGTATTATTACATCACTGTATTATTCAGGCACTGCATGGTGCTATGTAGCTGTATTATTACATCATTTTATTATTCAGGCACTGCATGATGCTATGTAGCGGTATTATTACATCATTTTATTATTCAGGCACTGCATGATGCTATGTAGCGGTATTATTACATCATTTTATTATTTAGGCACTGCATGATGCTATGTAGCGATATTATTAAATCACTGTATTATTCAGGCACTGCATGGTGCTATGTAACGGTATTATTACATCATTGTATTATTCAGGCACTGCATGGTGCTATGTAGCGGTATTATTACATCATTTTATTATTCAGGCACTGTATGTGCTAAGTAGCGGTATTATTACATCATTATAGTATTCAGGCACTGCATGGTGCTATGTAGCGGTATTATTACATCATTGTATTATTCAGGCACTGCATGGTGCTATGTAGCGGTATTATTACATCACTGTATTATTCAGGCACTGCATGGTGCTATTTAGTGGTACTACATACATTATTGTATTATTCGGGCACTGTGTAGCTGTATTATTACAACATTATAATATTCAAACACTATGTAGCTGTATTATTACATTACTGATTTATTCTAACACCATGTTGTGGTTACTGTTACATCACTGCATTACTCCAACACCATGTAGTGGTACTGTTACCTCACTGCATTATTTAGATGCTATGTAGTGGTATTATTACATCATTGTAATATTCAGACATTATGTATTTGTATTAGTACATAAATGTATTATTTAGGCACTGTGTAGTGGTATTATTACATCACTCTATTGTGCAGGTACTGTGAATAGGAATTATTACATCATTGCATTACTCAGACACTATGTGATGGCTTTATTGTGTTATTCATTCACAGTATGGCAGTATTGGACCACTGACATTATTTTGTAATTTTTAGGTGATATTATTGCATCTCTGTCAATTTTTTAAGATGACTGTATAAATGAGTTTTCTCTGTATTGCATACATGTTCATTAGGTGGGTATTTCACCACTTTCTTGGGAGCACATGGTCTGTCTATCTGTTGAAGTATATGGGATAGCTAAAGTGTCCCATGACAATGCATTGGACAAATCCTTGGACCCTGCCTTTTAGTCACCAAGCAGTTGCATCTCTTGGGATCATGATCCCACTGTATAGAGCTTTAGTGAGTCTACATCTGGAATAAGGTGTCTAGTTCTGGAGACCTCACCTACAAAAAGATATTGATCAAATAGAACAGGTCCAACGACGGGCTACATAAAAAGTTGACGGTCTGAAGCATAAAACCTACACAAAAGCACAAAATCAGGAAAGCCACACCATTGATGCTTTTCAAGTGCCCCAAGTACCTTGTAGCTGCCAGTAGTCTGCAGTGGGGCAGCAATTTTAAAATAATTCCTGTTCCCAACGCCCAATATGAAGACATGGAACGGAGCCATGATAGCATGTAGTCACCTTGCCTCCTCGAAATCACTCACACTTGTAACATACACATAAACGTGTTGTCTATGGGAAAGGGAAGGAGTAGAACCAGGCAGACTGCCCTATACCATCTTGATCAGGTAGCAAAAATCCAGCACACCAGACCCTCACTGTTTGTGGAGAGTTGGGGGACCACCATACACTCTGTGGTGTCGGGTTCGGCAGACTTAATATAAGGCACCTTAAGGGGGAATATCTGCAATATTGAGAGGCTTTGGATTTTTAATCTGCTCTTCAGGTCTGTTCTTATGTGGATTCGATGGAGACTTTTTTTGCCACTTCTGGAAATTGAATTCAGAAAAAATGCAGTAAAAAAACAACTAAAATGTATATACTTGTTAGTTACCTGGATGTATCATGTACATTTTGAAAAATACATCTTGAAGCTAATATTTTTCAAAGCCCTTCTTTGCCGGCCTTGTGTATTTGTGGGTAAGCTTGGCTTATATTACTGGAGAAATACATAAAACATTCTTAAATCTAGACTAAAGCGCCTCGGAATTCTTTGAATTTCACAAAACAGAAGAGCCCACTTTGATCTTCATGTCAAAATCAGGTAATGTAAGCACAGAGACGGTTCCTAGCTGGCCGGCCTCTGTCATATTCCACATCGCATCTCTACATACAAACAGCAGAACACTGAAAAATGTTAACAGGAATATTTTATGGATTTTGGAAGATCAAACGACAACTAGACCCCTAAAGGATGCACGATCCAGATATATTGTAAAGGAAAATGTGGTGATGGATTCCATACCTTCCCTCAATATCAAAGTCTCTTCTGTCTTTTTAGCGCCTCTTACACTTCAGCTGATGTTGCCCCAAATATTTTGATCCCCTAAAGGTGTACATTCACCTTAGACTAATCTCGGCCAAACCTTTTGCCTTCTTTGGGTTGGGCCCATAGTATAACAAATAAGGAGGCCTCCCAACTGACACATCGTTAAAGATCCTTACATCCATGTTCCACCAAAAGGCGTATTTCTTTTGGAGACAGCATCATAGTCGCTCAAAGGCTTGAACTAGTATTGCAGCTCATCTCTTTCCAGACAAAGCCCATTGAGACATATTGGTCTTTGTGGTTTGAGAGCAGCCATGTTTTTCTAATCTTACAAACTCATTTGAAACTTTTGAAGACCTTTTATAATCCTGTTTTGCATGTATTATGGTGCAAAAACATTTTCTCCAAAGGAAAAATGTGCTTAGTTTCTTCTCATTATCTCATTCTTCTTATTATGTACACTTATAAGCAGCCTATATAATCCCCTCCTGAAGGCTGCCTTGTATCTGCTCTCTTCTCTCTCTACAGATGTCCTCCAAGCTCACCTATCTAAGACAGTATGTCTCTACTTCCACCTCCCTGTTGCCATGTCTAACATTAAGAGCACAAAATCCATCAGACTAACTTATCTTTCTCTAAATATTTGATAAATGGTAAGAATTTTCTTCTCTTTTATGTAACATGGCAGACATTGCTTCACATAGCAGAGAATGGAGTGATTGTCATATGGCATCTTCCTTTGCTTCCTGTGGCAGAGAGAGCAGTACAGGTATACTAAGCTCGACCTGATCTTTTGTCTATGTTAAAGTGGTTGTCCAAGATGATAAAAAAAAATTGGTATTTTTTTAAAAAATAGCTGCTTTCTCACAAAAACAGCACCACTCCTGTGCTCAGTTTGTGTGTGGTACTGCAGCTCTGTTTTGAAGTTGAAGTGAATGGAGTTGTAACTATATTTTTCTATGACCATGTTTTTCTCATCTTAACCCCTTTAAGCATTGGCCAAACTAGTAATAACTAACAAGATATTAACACGCTTTATGCTATTACCACCTGGGCCCCAGTGCATAATCTGTAATAGCCCCTAAAAACACTGTCATGTTTTGTGGCTGGGGGACTTTGGACCACAACCCAAGTGTGACTGCTCCCTCTATACCCCCTAAAGTTATACCATTTACTGTACATGCTGTGTCTGCCCACTCAATAATGCATCTCACATAACAAGCTTCCATATGCTGCCGAGGTTTATTACCATCCTACCAGGTATATCCATCCGTCAATCAGAATAAAAATCCCATTTTCCCTCCCCCTCAAGGTCTACGCTGCAAATGTCGACGTACATATGACTGCTGACAGTCCATCTTGTGTCTTATTCTACATACCCCATGACACTTCATTACTTTTGCCATTCACAAGTAGGTCTTATGGATAAATTTTAGCTGTGGCCGCATATTTCTATTTTCTCTTCTTACGTTTGTATTGACCTAGCTGTGACAAAAACTAACATAAAATAAAATATGAGGGTCCTCACATGCCGTGCTGAAATAATACAGCCAGGCAAGAAAAATAAAGTGACCCGCTCTGAAATTTCATCTTAACAATGAGCCATTCATAGGATGTATATTGTATAGAGGCAGGGGCCTAATGTATAAGTGACAGATGGTCGCAAGAATGAAAGGTAAATGCATAGAATACGTTCCCACCACTCAAATAGAGAGATGCAATGATAAGAGCCATAGAAACATTTTATTAATGATATGAAACACATTGGAAAGTTAGGTATACACCAATTTAGTGGGGGAACTAAGGGGAACTATCAGCAGGTTAGACGATCCAATCTGCTGATACGTCCCTACTGCACAGGAGATGCCGAGGAGGAAGGTATGTCTCTTACCTTTTGCTCCACGGTCTGGTGAGACCATTAGGAGCGCTGGGACACCCTTTAGGGTAACTATCACTATGTGGTGGCATCAGAATAGGCATGCAAAGTGACCACTAATGTTGGTGGTCTACAGAATTACAAGAAATGTATTGCAAAATACACTTCCAATGCAAGTCTATGGGACATCAGGCAATTCCACAGACCACACACTTTGGCAGCAGGCTACAGACTTGCCATCAGTATGATTGCAAATCCCACCCCATAATATATGTTTATACTTTGCCTTTTGTTCACTATTCCAGTTAGGGATGGTCCGAAACTGGCGAGGTTCGGGTTCGTATGAACCCGAACACTCGGCATCAGATTCCCGTTGTCTGGCCGCTCCGTGCAGCGGGTGGATACAGCGGGAGGACCGCCTGGAAAACTGGGATACGAACCCAAACCAAACTCGGTTTGGACCATCCCTAACTGGAATGCTTACGCTTTATTGAGTGCACCAGCTTACAATTGCTAAGGTTAACCTAGCCCTATGGGCTTTGCTTATAAGCAAGACAGCCATGCTGGTAGCTTCTATCCCTGACTCTATCCTTACTACTGGAGATAGGCTTCATAGCCATAGACACAAAGGGGGAGGTTTATGAATGCTGCGGCCGGGGCGTATGCCAGAAAATAGGTGCATATTCGTCCCTTCTCCTTGGCACACACCAACTTGGCTTCCTCCCATACCTGATTTACCGTAACTTACCTGCTTGGAGGCGTAAATCATGGTATAAATCTACACCGACCCAGGAGCAGGTGTAGATTTCTGATCCCACCATACGGCAGATGATGGTTAGGCCGGGTTCTCTAAGAGGTGTGTGCCTCTTAGTAAATCTGGCGGGGCAATTGGGGATGGGGCCTAATTTAAGACCGACATACTCATACACTGCTCTTTATAAATGTCCCCCAAAATGTCTTGCTATTTTTTTTGGGGGGGGGGGGGGGTGTCTGCATTTTAGCTATAGAAGAGTGCACCTGCATAGTGTGAATAATGGTAATAGATGTGCTGTGCTTTTCTGTGTTGGGAGAATTTGCTGCCTACATTTGACTTGTGCACACCACCCATCCCACCCCATGGATGATTTAGGGTGCGTTCACACCTACAGGATCTGCAGCAGATCTGCAGCAGATTTGATGCTGTGTTCAGTTATTTAAATAAAATCTGCTGCAGAAAATCTGCTGCAGATCCTGTAGGTGTGAACGCACCATTAAGCAGAAATTTGCTTGATCCTGCATGTCCAGTGTGTAATAGCCCAAGAGAGCACAGTGTACAAATACAGTCAAAGAAAAGAAAAGCCAGCTCCTTCACCTCATCACACCTGTTTACGCACGAGACCCACCTCCAAGCGTGCAAGATAAATTCCAATGATGAATTCGTCTTAGTGTGGTCAGTGCAAACAAATTCCTTTATTAAGTGTTCCTTAAAAACCACAAGGAGAACATGGATAGTTTTTCTCAGGCCAACGCCCAAAGTATAGTGTAGGTTCCATCCCGATGAGGTCACCTTAATGTAGTGGGATGGTACACAATATTTGAACAAATGTCAAGAGTCCAACAAGAGTCCATCTCCTGCAAGTACAAAGATGGAGTGAATAATACCTAGTTAAGGACTTCTCCTGGCTTATTTTAGCAATCAGGGACGGTCTTGAACTTGGACTGATCAAAATTTTTAATGTGTGTGTATGACATGTTTTCTTAAATTACAGTAATGCTTTAACACTAAAATGGGTTTATTCTCGAAGGGGTTAAAATACCATCATACAGAGACCAAATAACAGCTCCAAACATGAAGTACAAATTCTAAATAATTCTGTTCTATCATTCATATTAAGTTTAATGGTGGTCTTAAGTGTCAGGTGGCATTCCCTTCTGCGAGGATCATTGATAAGCCCTCTGCACCTCTGGCCCACTCTGTAATTAAAGGAGATTCCTCATGGGCGGTCAAAATAAGAATAAGATAGAAGGGAGGGAGTGCTGTATTTTCATTGGTTACACAGTGATAAGGGGGTGTCTAAGACCAGTGTAAAGGCTGCATGAGGGATAAAAGAAGAACATTGCTATAATCTGTACTTTAGACTACAATGCTATAAACTAGATAAGTACACAAGAGGACCTGTAACTTGGGTCTCTTAAGGCTGTATTCCACGGGACGACTGGAGGAGCAAATAATCGTTCCGTGTAATAGGGCTTTTAGGCTCCAATGTTAATTTCGTAACAGAGCTCCCTCTACCATACCACATTCACACAAACACGACTCACTCATATACACATGCACATTCGGAACAGCCGGTCTCTAAAATGATCATCCCGGCTGGTACTGCAGTACCGGCTGGATGATCTTTCCTGCCACAGAGTTCTGATGCAGGCGCATCCGTGCGTGCCCACATCAGAACCCTCCACTGCACACTATTGAGCGTGCGGCCGCTGCCGCTCGCTCTATAGTGTGCACTGACAGGGTTTTCTAGGGCCGCTATTCAGTGAATAGCGGCTGCAGAAAACTGCCATGTCAGTTCTTCGCGGCACCATCAGGGATCCTGGCGAGAGCGCATACTATGTGTGTTTGCTCCGGCCGGCATCCCATATACGGCTAAGTCCGTAATAATCATGGCCATTGTCCAACGGCCATGGTTTTACGAATATATACGTTGTGTGAACATAGCCACATACTGTATATATACACACACTAACACCACTCATATATACTGTATATATAAACACATATACTCATAAACCGACTTCTTGGCTTCCCTAAGTCTAGTTACGCCATTAATATTAAGACTCTTTTTTAGGTGTGCGTTCTATTCAGTGTCATAGTATACAGGAATGAACAATGAATGAGACCAGGCCGATTAATATAAAACACTTCAAGAAAATGAGAAATAGATAAACAGGTGTCTTGGACGGCTTTAAACATCTATCTAGAAACAGAGCATGTATCTCATAAATGCTTTCTAATGCCGTTTTTAATAGTTTTCCAAGAAGCTCCTTTATCAAGGAGAAGCAGAATGGAGCTGTGGGTGCTGGATTGGGAAGATGACGGATTGGTCACAAACACTGATGGAACTTTCCGCTATGTCTTCCGGATTTAAGGGACAGGTAGCTTATTAATAGCCCGGTGCTGGCTACACAACTTCTTATGGTATTTTCTGACTTTTTTTTTTTTTGCTGAAAATAGCAATGAAGTTGGCTCCAACCATCGACAGAGAACAGCATTCAAAAAATTTCACTCAGAGCCGTTCCTGTGAAACCATGGTATATAGAATATACATCATGTATAAAACCACACGATTTCCAAAAGACCACATGGAAATGAAATAATCCTCTATTCCTGCAACATTACAGAAGTGTATGTTTTTCTATAGGCCTGTGGAAATAAAACGATATTCTCAAATGTGTGTTACCTTTTATAAATAATTTTTACCTCTTTCAAGTCTAAAACACGTAAATGGAGACAATCAATAGAGACACTGAATGGACTTTTGTCGAGCAAGAATGTATCAGCCTTGTGAGAGGTCCCATGAATCGGGACTTGTAAATAAATACCGGCCTAGAGAAGAATTCACATGGCCAGGAGGATCACCACGATCAAAGGGTCCAGCTTTGGAAAATGCTATTTGGTATTTGGAGATTTAACCAACAGAACATAGAAGGATCCTTCATCCAAAGAGAGCTGGCACTATACGTATGGGATATGTACATGCAAGACTATGTACAGTACATAAAGATTTACTGTATATGCATAGAGGAGTTAGGGGCTCCTGACAAAATGGCCTGAAAGTTGTTGAACCCTCAATTTCGTATTTTAGCTTTTTTTTATCATTTTGCTCTGAAAGATACCATAATGTCTGCAGTTCTCTGTGACAAATCATTTGAAAATAAAACTCGCCAGATTACAACAAGAGCTGCAAAATCTCCATGTAGTTAAAAGTGTATTCCCATCTGAAAAAGGTACCCTATCCACTGGATGGAAGATAATCCACTCAGCGATGCCCACCAATCTCGAGAACAGTTGGTCACCTTTGACCAGCTTAATACGAATATGGTGACATGGGGCTGCAAGGTGTTAAATGTAGGAGCTATAAATGTTGCAGTACCTCTGCGGCACTCAAAGTGGTAGCTAGCTCTCCCTAGTTTCCAACACAACACATACCTGTCATAGTGTTGCTAGTATCCTCTTATGCAGTGTAAGGCTATGTTTACACAACGTATGTTTTCGTAAAAATACGCCCATTGTTGCTATCGGCAACATCGGCCATACTTTGTATGAAAACATACGTTGCCTTGCTTTCTATGGGATCCCGGCCGGAGTGTATACATATTGTATACGCTCTGTCCGCGATCCCTTGCGGCGGCGCAAAGAACTGACATGTCAGTTTTCTGTGGCCGCTGTGTCAGTGCACACTATGAAGCGAGCGGCTCCGGCCACAAGCTTCATAGTGTGCAGTGGGAAGTTCTGATGCAGGCACGCACAGATGCGCCCGCATCAGAACTCTGCAGGCCGAAAGATCATCCGGCCGGTACTGCAGTACCGGCCAGGATGATCTTTTCAGAGACCAGCCGCTCCGACATGGCCTAATAGTACACAACTTAAACACAGAGAGTTGGAGTTAGTTGCAAAGGGAAGAACTTTACTCTTAAAGTAACAGTAAAATAAAATGGCAAAGTCACTGTTCACAAGGTGGGTTTTTTAGCTTAAGAATTGGTGTGTCGGGATTTCCCTTTTAGATACTTGAGATACTGTACAAGCAGTCTGCTGTAAAGGGGTCATGATATCCTTGGCTTTAGTTGCGATTACTAGAAGAATTGAAAGAGACAAAATTTGTACTCACGGTGAGAAATTTGTCAAGCTGTGATCAGTACACTGAGTGGCACATTTAGTAGTACAGGCCCCAGGTGGAATTCTAGGAAGAAAGGAGCTGATCTTTAACATTAGGCAATAGATTCAGCGAAATGCAGCAGGGTGCGTCGGTGAGAAGCACTTCTCCAACCACTGGCTAGGAAAGTCTGAGAATTTGCAGGACTAGAGAATGATCCCCTCAGCGTGGACAGGCTTGAGTCCCTTATGCAGCCATCACACCACTTGCATACTTAGCATAGTTAGTTTACTCAGAAAAACTGGAAAAAACAGCACAAAAGAAATACAGAAGCTCTGGATCAGACACTGGTCAGCAGGCAATTAAGAAAGTTACTTTTGCTCATGACTGTTAGTGGGTGGCTAACCCAGGGGGGACCTAACAGACCATATCTCAAGCATGTGGCAGACAAGAAAATGAGTGAGTTACATAAATCCTTAACCCTTTGTGTACTTGTGTTTGCTGTAAAGGAAAAGAATATAGTGTAATGCATATACATAATGCAGTATAAATTCTTCATCCAAAGAATTTCCCCTTTATACTCTGAATAAAATTTAGGAGTTGCTGCCCTACATATACACACATTCAGAAGCAGTGGACTATTGGGTCCTTGGGCACTGCAGGAGGGGATGCTAATGAGGACAATGCGGCAGTCACTCATATAATTGAACCCCGGTCCGGCTCAATTTTGGATGTGCAAGAGTTAAATATTTCTTGGCACTGCCACCTATGGTGAATCACAAATAAAGGATGCATGAATCTTAGGGCACATGAACTTCCCTTAAGCAGGCTTCTATCAAAAGAGTGTTCTATAAGAGGAGTCTCCCAGGTCCAACCCTTTTTCCTGAGTTGAAACCAATCACTGCAACCAATTCTAGGCAGAGTCTGGCCCTGGTCCAGAAAAGGGTGAACATTAGGTCTGTTTGTCTCCTGCTAGGCCATGTAAGGAAAGGAGGTTTAGGCCTAGTTAAGTCCACATATTCCTACCAGCCTGCTGCAAGTAAACCTAGCCTAGAGTCTAGTGAATAGTTTTATTACATACAGTATGTTTTGAATGAGTACTATAAAAACACGTTGTCATGCTGGGGGCTCAGAGACACAGGACAAATGACGCCCTAATGCTGGCACCCACCCTGCTGTTCCTTCCTTTAGGAGTTGTCGGCTCCTTAGCAGGCTGGTCCCAACCTGAAGACTGACCACAATTTTGTTATGAGTGGAACACAAGATAAAAGCTAGACAATACACATACTAGGGATGGTCCGAACCTGCCGAGGTTCGGGTTCATATGAACCCGAACCCTTGGCAATGATTCCTGCTGTCTGCCCGCTCCGTGGAGAGGGTGGATACAGTGGGAGGTCCGCCTGGAAAACTGGGATACAGCCATAGCCATAGGCTGTATCCCAGTTATCCAGGCGGTCCTCCCACTGTATGCACCCTCAGCACGGATCGGCCAGACAGCGGGAATCTGATGCCGAGCATTCGGGTTCATACGAACCTGAACCTCGGCAGGTTCGGACCATCCTTAACACACACAATAAGTCCCTGCCACGGCAAACGTTATCTATGGATGCCGCCGACGCGCCCCAAGCAACTGTCCAGAGAAACTGTCAGGCCGGCCGCGCACTCTCCCGGCATTAGTGTGAGGAGCCACACACTCTGAACTCAAAAGTTAAAGTGGCACTGTCGTTTGTCAAGTTTTCAACCCTATGTGGGCCTTTATTAAGCATCAAGACCCACATGATGTCGAAACTTTGCATGTTCTGTACCTGGCTATGGTAATAAAGCAATGAGAATGATACTACAGATGCTATTGGACCTCCTTTCTTTCATACAGCTACGCCTACCATTGGGACAGTAGGTTTTTTGAGCAAGCATCCATCCTCTACTTCTGGGCAACTTGTTTTCTGGGTGCAGCTTAATAAACCTGTTTGCTTTGACGTCATAGAAGCATGCCAAAAGTTTGATCAGTTCAAGTCTGAGTGCTAAGCGTGGTCCTCTCCTGGCTCTGTGTCACGTGATGAGTTGGGCTCCTAAAGTAATGGTGGGTTTACACAGGCAGATTTAGGAAGCCAAAGCCAGGAATGGATGTAAAAAAAGGAGAAATCTCAGTCTTTCCTTCATGACCTGATCCCTGTTTTTAGTCTGTTCCTGGCTTTGGCTTAAAAAATCTGTCAGATAAATCTGTCTGTGTAAACGCACCATAAGTCTATGGAGCCTGACTCTTTTACTGACACAACGAGGAGCGGTCCCAACTGCAACATGGTACTCTCCTAACTCTTTCTCATGATCAGTAAGGGTCTAAACACTTAGACCCAGACTGATTAAAACTTTTGACATGTCTCTATGATTTTTATTTGATCTTTATTTATTTTATTTTTACCTAGTTGAATCCGTACTTACAGATGACTAAATGGCAGTCAAACCCAATTTTCAATTAACACTTTCTTTTATTATTTAATCTTAAGAATGGTTTATTTAGAATCCGTAAGAACTGGCAGAAAAAAAAACTGATACCACAAAATCTATTAGCACAAGATGTGATCAGACTGGGAAGAGCTTATGTTCTCTCTAAAGGCCTACCTTTTCTGTAGTAGACACTGCTGATATATTTATTGCTCTCTGTAGAAACAAAGGGGAAAAAATATCTATACAACCCTCTACACTAAAGTGTGGTCAGTATTGCCAAAAGCCGTTTCCTTCTGAGGATAAAAGGGATAAAAAAAACTCTTCTTCCTCTCTCGGTAAAAGGCATTGTGGGTCTATTTGTGCCCTGGAAATTTATTTTGTGTCCTCATTGACGTTGCCAGGTCTTCAGGGTTTTTATTGACTCTGGTTAAACACAGACACAATTCTATTTTTGCCAGTTTGATTCTTTGCGTGAAGTCAGCGGTTCCCTTTCTCATGTTTATCACAATCAAAAGGCGAAATAAAAAAATAACACTGGAACCTTGTCTATTCCTCGGCGGCCCGGGCCTTTGCTGTTTCTCTTGGAGTTTAGACAGCCACGGGAGGTGTCTGGATTTCGGCTATCTCCAAAGGCCTCTATTCTCTCATTAACGTTACATTTGTGCTTAATGTTTTCTTCTAGATAAGTTCTGAGAGAGAAAAAAATTCCAAAAACAAACGTGAAATCGCTCAGAAATTGCAAACATGAGATTATTGTTTTACTTCTTTTTTTTAATGAATACATTATTATTATTCTTATTTTTTGACTGAAGTTATAATCACAAGATAAGAAAAAAGGAAAGACAGTAATAACAAAGGAACAATGTGTGAGAGCTGATCTAACACATTGCGTTTACTTGCGTTTATTTTCTCTTATGTAATAAGTAAATCCTATGTCATCATAATTTATTCGTTTAAAGGGAAGTTACATCTTTACGCATTTTCTTAGAGAGTCTTCAGTGGTGGTTCATATACTGTGACCCTCATCAATGACTTTTCCTAGGATGCCACAGAGTCCCTAAGCGCTGTGCCGCTTTTTGTATCGATCGTCTTCATTCACACAGATCCGCAATTACGGACAAATTGCATCTACAAAAAATACTGACAAGCTCTAGTACAGATTGTCTCATAGAAGTTTGTGGATGACTCTTTCACTTCATTACAATCTATGAAAAGAAAGAGTCAGCTGTTTTGCATGATGGGGAATAGAGGGCACTACCATGCACTCCCCAGCCTGTATCCCAGGATTGCAGTGTGTTTTATCAGTCACCCAGTGAGATCAGAAACGTTTGACATGTTCGGTGTCATTTTGAATGTGTCACTTTAAAGCTGAACCCTCCCTTTAAGGGCTCCTTTATGGTGAACGAACCATTTATCTGCTGACTATGTCCCAGTCTACACAGAAAAGCTAAAAATTACAATGAATAAAACTGAATATGTCTCATTTGTGTGTGTATGTGTGAATGTGTGTGTTCTTCTGATCTGTGTGAAAGCTGTAATATTTCAGGATATTTTTTATACACACCTCAATATAAAACAAGATGTTCACAATAAAAATGTCAATGGTAACGTCATTTCTTGATACTTTCCTTTAACGTATGAAACGTTATTCTGTTCAGATAGACTCAAAGTTACAGGACAGAGGCACACAAAGTCCCTATAATTCTGAACAATGGTTTTGTAGCCACTCCACATAACATCATATGAAGCCTCCATATTACACCATGTTAAAGAGATGTTGTCAGGACGGGACTGGGGAGAGGTGAGGCCCTGTAATGACGCCCACCCCGCTGTCCCTGCCTACTTACCACAACTCCCCTATGTGGCAGCAGATAACTGGGCGACAGTCCCTAACCTGAACAAGTGGAAACACAAAAACACAGACAGGACAAATAAAACACAATTAATCAGAGTCAACAAGCAGGGTTGTATCAGTCGGTTGTCGCAGTCCAGAATCAGTAATCAGAGGAGTAGTCAGGAAGCCAAAACCAGAATAAGAAAACCAGGGAATACAATCAGGATAAACGCTAGCTTAGTTACTCTCACAAGAAGGCTCTATCGTAGGCAAAGAGGACAAAGAGAGGGGTATACTTATGGAGACTGTAGTCCCAGCTTTGGAGCATGATTGGGGCTGAGAATCCAGCCCCAGACCTCATACAGAAGCTAGTGCCGATTGGCTGGCTGCGGCAAGACCAAGGAAGCCTTCGCCGGCATGCACCCAGCAACCAGCCGGCTGTTTGCTAGGGACGCTATGGGCCTGTTACCCGCATTCAGCTGAACTGGTTGCCTGAGACGCTGTCGCCACTTGCGTACGCACCTGCGGGAGGCCAGCCGTACACGCCGGCATCGCCGGAAGCCGAGCATGAGGGCCAGCTCCTGACACGTTCTCCACGATGAGACATATTAGTGGTTCATAGACTTGGAACTTGCATGATTTATTTATTTATTTTCCAAACTTTATTTATCTATTTTTAACACTTTAAGATATACATATATTACACAACAAAAACAACTCACATCAAGTAAATAATTTAATACAAAACCCCCCCACAGGAAGTCCATATTCCCTCAACACAAAAGACGTTGCATAATTCGTAACATAAATTTGTTCCCTGACCACCTAATAATTCAGAGTCCTAATACCCCTCCCCTCTGTCTTCCTTACTTTACCAACACTTGGAACTTGCATTGAGCCATAATCACTGAATGGTACACTCATGGTAAATCCATTCTGGCTTTTGCCACCCAGAACAGGGGTTGGTGTTTGTCCGCCATTTTGTTTTCCATTAACATTTTGTTTTCCATTACCATTTTGCCATTAATGCCATACTCCAGGAACTTGGATGTCCTCTAGAGGTTAGTACAAACTAATAGCAAATGTATGGAGAGTGTGCCTTTAGTATAAATGGTTGCAGTATTATTAATTATATGTTTTTTTCATATATAATCTACATCTATCAGTTTTGTGGATTCATAGTACTGAACTTTTTCCCGCTCATTAACTTTCGGCTTTCACTAAGGAATACTTAACGCACAGATTAAAGTCATTAATATTCTCCCAATGAGGCGATATCCAGCCATACATGAACCTTCCAGATGAATCTCCTTTCTTCTACTGGACTGTAATCCTTTAAACTCTTTATCTGCATGATAAATGCCATTTTCTTTTCATTTACATATCAGATTAACGGTCCAGTAGATAAATTATACATTGGGAGACTAAGGACACATCATTTAATTGTTAGGATTAGAAGTAATTCATTGACTTTAATCTTTTCGACTTCATTGCCGATACTGAAAAAGAACTGCAAAAATTAGAAAAGAGATGGACAAATCTACCTAATATAATGGTTTCCGGTATACTGTATAACTGGATGAAGCAACATTCACGTTACATTCAGGAGAGACACTTAGTTATCTTAAAGAGATATTTCCATATCTTATAGTGGCTTAAAGGGGAGACAAATCTAACTTGCTGATACCTCCCTACTGCACAGAGAAGGAAGGTATGTGTGTGTCTTACCTTCCTCATCTGTGCCGTTATGGTTCAGTCTTTTGCTCCACGGTCCAGAGAGACCAATAGAAGCACTGCCCGCCACCATAGCACCGATCCGCCCCCGGCCTGCCCCTTCTAATGATAATGAATGGAGTGGGCAGGCTGGATCGGCACTATGGGAGCGGGCAGTGCTCCTAACTGTCTCTCCGGACCGTGCGGCACGCAACTAACTGCAACAGAACTGCACTGAGGAGAAAGGTATGAGACAACCACCTGAACCACAATAGCACCAGTTAGAGAGGTTGCTGATATAGTGCCTGTATGCGTGCATCGACCTTGGTTAGTATATCATTGCTGGTAGTGTTGCAGCCTCCTGTGCTCAACATCTCTTGGGGTTCCACTGGGTTCAAGAAGATGCCAGTCCTATACCTCTTTGACCTCTACTGCACCATGGTGGGTGTGTTGGGCCCACTGCTCCGATGATATTAAACCAAGCTGCCCGGCAATCACCAGCAAAGCCACTGATGGCAGCAGAGGGGTCATATGTAAAAGGTAAATATAAAAAAATCAATATAAGCTAAATGTAATTTGCATGTAAATAAACCTACAATACTTGATCTATGGCAGGAGTATAGGCGAGTCTTAAAACACAGGAATAGCCCGATATCCCTCTCTCCAGAGAGGTGCCTGCCAGTGGAGACAACACCAAATCACCCTGATACATAGCCCCTTAACCCCTTCAGGACCGGGCTAATTTCCGTTTTTGCGCTTTCGTTTTTTCCTCCTCATGTTTAAAAGGCCATAGCACTAGCATTTTTTCACCTACAGACTCACATGAGCCCTTATTGTTTGCGCCACTAATTTAACTTTGCAATGACAGGCTTAATTTTTGCATAAAGTACGCTGCAAAACCAGAAAAAAATTATATGTGTGGCGAAATTTGAAGAAAAAAAAGCGCTTTTTTTTTTTAATTTGGGGAGGTTTTGTGTTTACGCCGTTTGCCCTAGAGTAAAACTGACTTGTTATGCATGTTCTTTAAGTTGTTACAATTATGACGATATGTAACTTGTGCAACTTTTATTTTATTTGATGGCTTTTTAAAAATTTAAACCTTTTTAAAAAAATAAATGTTCCTTAAAATCGCTCTATTCCCAGACTTATAGCGCTTTTATCCTTTGGTCTATGGGGCTGTGTCAGGTGTCATTTTTTGCGCCATGATGTGTTCTTTCTATCATTACCTTGATTGCACATATGCAACTTTTTGATCGCTTTTAGATATACTGCATAGATCAATGAGATAGGCATTCTATTGCTTTCGGCTGCTGTAGCCGAAAGCAATAGAATGCCGAGCCGGGATCAGCGCCATTACAGCGCAGACCCCGGCCGGGTGAAGATGCGGGAATCGCTCCTTCGTGACCACGTTGCGGGGAAGGCGATCCCCCCCACAAGACACCTGGGAAGGGGAAAAGCATCATTTTAAATGCAGCTGTCAAATTTGACAGCTGCATTTAAAAAGCTAATTAGCGGGCACAGCGATTGGACCGTGCCCACTAATTGCCGCGGTGCCGGTCTGCAGATAGCACCCAGGATCGCAGCAGTTCAGAGCGGGGTCGCGCGACCTGTCTCTGAACACCCCCACAAACATGAGGACGTACAGTTACGCCCTCATGCGAGAAGGGGTTAAGTCCCCACTCTGTTGTGAGTATTGGAACATAAATAGGAAAACACCAGGATGGCTCCTTTAAGTCAAAGTCTAACTCTGTTGCAAGTGTAACAACATAAGACAAGGGTTACCAAGGCAGGCATCCATCCACAGACAGCTGTTTTGGGGTATTTTCCCCTTATCAGTGTGGAGCAGGATTCTGGCTACCAGGGGCAATGAAAAATGGAAACAAAACACAACATTCACTGAGCTCAGGGAGATCAGTGAAAAAAATCCAATGGAGTACTCATTTAAGAGTCTCCACTGATTGCCCCCTACAAAATTTAAAAATGCAAAGAAGGGGTCTGTGCATATTTAAATTTGGTAGGGGTCAATCAGTGGAGACTCTTAAATAAGTACTCCATTGGATTTTTTTCCCACTCATCTCCCTGAGCTTAGCGTATATATATATATATATATATATATATATATATATATATATATATATATATATATATATATATATTTTTTTTTTTTTTTTTTTTTTTTTTTAATTTATTTTTTTTTTTACATATCTAGCATGGAGGGAATGTAGCTGCACCTTATACATAACATGGTGCCAGCAGCTTTGTCTGGATGCTTCTAACATTTCCACTTTAGTGACTTCTAGTGGCTGTCATCCTGTCGGATTAGTCGCTGACTCCGCTCATATAACACACAGCTGTTTGGAGAGCTGACTTGCCTCTACTAGATTGTGGCTCAATAGGAAGAAGTAGCAAAACAAGGAGGCCTGGGAATCATTGGGGCCTAATCCTTCTTTGGTGAGAGATAAAAACTGGGGCTTCCAGCTCCTATTATTCCTTTACTTGACTTGTAAAAGTAGTATTGCCTAAGATTTATTAATTATTAACCTGTTTTTATTATATATATATATATATATATATATATATATATATATATATATATATATATTAGTATGTAAACTACTTAGGATAGGTGGGAACATGTCATATATGGTGTGGGGGTGGCTCTATTTCTATAGTGTTATTACTTTCTATAATGGGGAAGCATCAGAAAATAAAACAGAATTTCAGCCTTTATTGACCCTTTATTTTCCCAGGAAACAGCCACCTCTGCCTATGAGCCATTTCGGCAGGATGTATATGGGGGATCACAATTTTCCTCCCACAGTAGCTTTCGAGAAGGAAAATAGTTGGGTAAATTGCATTTCAACATGTCTGATCCCTTTTGTTCTTGGGGAGATAAGCCCTTCCATATTTATACTTTGTACCCCTCTGTTGTTCTCCAAAACCTCATCTCACCGACAATCTCATTTAGATTTACACTCCTGGCCCCAGATAGGGTTAATAAAAACGTCTTCTGTTCACCTATATGAAGTCTAGAATTTTTAACAGCTTCTAAGTGCTCTATTTTCCTTCCTACACCCGTACACTTGATAGACGGGAAGAAGGATGCAGAGATTTTTTTTCTCCATAAACAACACATTTTGCATAACATTTCGTTACTATAGAAACCGAGAACAATCACCATACAAGATGGTTATCTTCAGATTATCAGGACGTTATATGATGGGTTTTTTTTTGTTGTTTTTTTTTACCGGAGGAATAATATACATTTTTTTCCATTGCATTTTTTTAAAGTAGCAAAAGAAATTGTTTTTCTTTTACATGATGTTTTTAATATTATTTGAGCCATACATCATTTACCAATCTACGATCTACGATGCCAGCACTAGCAATGTATGAATGTATGGGCACATCAACAATTTTAAGTATACGTGTTGAGCAGAGAGGCCAAACTGTTTGGGTTCAGCAACATTTTCCAAACGCGAACGTTTGGCATCTGACTTCCCGTGACTACAGAAGTTGGAATCAGCTCTTGGGAGTTCTGGAAAACATGGATACAGCCATAGGGTTGCATCCAACCTCTGCCGCCACGGGAAGTCAAATGCTGAGCGTTTGGGTTCGGAGAACTTTGCAGAACCTGAACAGTTTGGTCTCTTAGCTCAACACCACTCAGTATTTTTTTTTTTTTTTTAATAAAGAGCTAGTCCATGTCTCGGCCAACAAAAGAGGGTCTCTTACTGTGGAGGACCCAACTCATACACACATACACACTGGCCTGATGACTAAATAATAGGAATATGTGAACTGTAAAATGAGGGGTATGTAAGACCAGACCATCTTGTTCTTCAATTTGGGACATGTATGCATTCATGCAAAATGTATAAAACTCAGCTCTTTTCAACGACCCATCTACCTCCAGCCACCACAAATAATCCTGAAATCTTGTTGTTTTCATTTTAGCCATTAGGTCTAAAACTAAGCTGAGCCTTCCCATTCTGTACACATTTCCCAGCAGTGCCCTCCTTATCATCATCACAGAAAGGAGTACAGGGACAGGTTACACCGGTATATAGATTACCGAGGTACACACAACAGCTGCTGCACACCACTCAATGCCCCCTTTCTAGAAAATAACCTCTGAGGATGCCTTAGGTCACTGAGAATGCCCAGAAGTCATTCTCATTTAGTTTAATGGGACAGATCCTGTCTATTGTTGCCTATTGGGGCTTGATGTAAGGCATATCACTAAATGCTGTTAAAAAAAAAGTCAGCCCCCATAACGATCTTAAAAAAAATCTAATAAGCATACAAAAACAAAAAACTTGTTGCAATACCTGGCTCTAATCAGTAAAAAAAAAAAGTCAGTTAATGCATCCAGGTCTTTTACAGGTCATCCCCTGCCCAAATTTCTGGTGGATGCATACATAAATTTACACGGGTGGCTAACAGAGATTAGCGCACCTCCAGCAAACTTTGGTTCATCCAAACATAAGCATGCGTCGTGGCTGAAGAAGTTGGATGCAGCCCTAGGGAACATGGACACAGCCAATGGACTATGTCTGTATCCATGTTTTCCAGGCAACCTTAGGGCTACATTCAACCTTTTCGGCAATCAAATGCCACATGCTTGTATTTGGATAAATCTGAGCGTGCTTGATGTTCGCTCATCTCTAGTGGCTATATGTCACACCATTAGTGGTATAAATAAAAGTACTGCACCAACTCAACGTAGGATTGATGTATAAAGATACAGCTGACCTAAGGGGCATAGCTAGACTTCAAAGTGTCTTGTAGCGCTCAGGAAGGTGGTGGTGGTGGGGGGGGGGGGCAGAGTTGTGGAGGCCCCCAGTCCTCTCCCCCCCTATAATGCTGGTTGATACCTAACATGACATGAAGAGATGCGCAGGCAGCGAGAAACAGCTTCTTATGTTTGGAAGAAGATGAAAGTTAACATCTGTATCGTACAAGTCATCCCTTTCCCATGCACATTGCCAAGAGCAATTACTGGTCTGCAGGTTGTGAGCTGAAAGCACAGAGGCTTTATCTCCTGAATGATTTCAATAAAAGGATTTTTCATTAAATGATACAGCGCTGATCAAAGTAGCGAAATAAATGTGACTCCCCTGTCATAAAGATGATGGTAACTTTTATTTGTTGTCTCCAGGCAGCACATTAGAACAAGTCATCACCTCTTTAAGGGTCTTGATCTTTGATGAGTTATTAAAAAAAACTCAGATGTCTGTGACTTTCTTATTGAATAAAAAAAGCAATTGCTAGAGATTGTATTATTACAGCAGACGCAAAGCTGAGGAGGTTCTAGTGCGTGCTTGCCTCAGGTGATGGATCCAGAGGGGGCGCTCTGCATTGCCCAGGATACTTAGATGAATTACATGAAGATTGGATTATTTTCATTTGGGGGGGAGGACTTTTACGGAACAAAACTTTTTGTTCTTTTTTTTAGGTTTGCGATAGACTTCTTGTAATTTGTATGCATGACACATGTACTGCTATATGATGCTGTATGTATGGAGCTATCCTATATGGAGAAAAGATCCGTGCAAAAGCAAAACCTCTGTGTGCCTTTAAAGCGAATGTACCACTGATACATCGCTTTTCTAATATTCACATGGATAAAGTGACGCGGCCCGATTCCCGCATACGCCGCCGCTCTATTCCTGAGCAACGGCCAGGGGCGAATCAATGGAGCCGTGTCTTAGAGGGGCAGGAATTTTCTTCCCACTGGGGGCAGGCTGGCTCACCTCCAGTGCTTTAACCCTTGCCGGTGCCCAGGAATAGAAAGGCTCCGTACATGGGAACCGGGTCATGGTTCAAAAAAAGGACTGTGGCACCCGCATCCCTACACCAGTGCCGCTCTATCCATGTAAATATCATAAGAGTGATTACCAGAGTTATATTCGCTTTAAACATGAGAAGAAGTGCATGAGAAGAACTTGAAATAGATACTCTGCTGTCAACTAGGTTTGTGTTTCCATCCTTGATTTTCAATGTGGTCCACATTAAACGTGTTGTGCTGGCAGTGACACTCCAAAATTTTGGTGCCCTAGCACAACATGCTGAATGTGGATACAGTACGTAGCTTTATATACTTTGCATAGAGCCTGTGCATTGTAGATTGCCTCATGCACATGCACCAACAATTTTCTGCATCTGTTCAGGAAACCCCATGGCAGTAAGCAGTTGACAGCAAGTAAAAGTTTCATACAGCAGCTGCTGAAGGGGGGGGGGGTGACTGTAAGTCCAACGCTGGGAACCTACTCAGCAAACTAGAAATGCATAAAGCATTACTAGTTTGCAGCAGTGTGTACAACACCCTACGATAATAGCGTAGAGGGCTAAGGGAATTACACAATGGGGCACAAGCAAGATAATGTTTTTCTATGTTTTGATGATTATAAAGTAAATTGATGAGTATCGATTATTTATATGAGAACTATCTAGACATGTACATTGGAGAAATTATTCCTTTCAGTGGAATATACAATTACCCGTAGGCCCATGTAATAAATGGCCCACTTTTGTATTGAAATCATTCTTTCTTCACCCAACGAGTGGGCTACAAGGAAAAGTGCAGCCTATGACAAGCCCTCTCCAAAGGTGAATGGTCCCCAACCTATACCCAGCCCTTTGAGCCAGAAGACCCTGCAAGTATTACCTTCAACATCTGGGAGGACCCGTCATCATAAATGCCCCTTTGTGTGCCCAGCAAACCTTCATGTTACTGTTTGTAGAACTATATAATATCTACAATGCGCATATAGGTGGAAACCTCATTAGAAGCCAATGTGAATTCCCAAACCCCCTAATTACCCCGTCTGCTTTGCATCCAGACCTCAAGATGACTACAATGTAAACATTTTCCACCTTAAACCTAAACACGTCTTGCTCTCAAAGCCCATTCCATCAATATCAATTAGCCGGTGTGTTCTGTTCTTGTTGCATTTTCCTGGCATGTTTCTTGTAGCCACCGTTCCCTTTACTTTCTCTGGCTCTCTACCTACGTCACGGACCAACTTTCCACTGCTTTAATGGGTTTACCATACAGTGGTTAATTTATTGTACCTTCCAGTGGCATAACACACAGAAATAAACCTTCTCATTCTCCTCCGCACTTTCTCTCTTGGTTTATTTTTCCTGTGTTTTACAGCAGGAAAACTCAGCAGAACTCAGAGTACATTTAGAGGATAATCTGTGGAAGCAGAAAATGATATTCAGGAGCTAGCTTATTTGATATTAATAGCATCACAAGGAGATATATATATATATATATATATATATATATCCATGTTTCCCCCAAATAAGACATCCTCCCAAAATGAGACACTCCAACTAGCCTACCAACTAGCCTAAAGTAAGGCTTCCCCCGAAAATAAGGCACCCCTACCCTAAAATAAGGCACCCCCCTAAACAAAGGCCTCTAAATTCCTGTACCCCCCCAACTCACCTAATCCCCTTGCTGCAGGTCCATGGCCCCCACATCCTGCCGCACATCTCCATGTTCCAGTGCACGCTCCTGGTCCCGCTGCTGCCTGCGCTCTTGCTGCACTCCTACAGGATGTTTGCGAGTATGCTGGAGGGGTTCCAGTGGAAGGCCAGGGGGAGGGGTGGGGAAAGCAAGGGGGAAGGCCAGGGGGAAGACCAGGGGAAGAGTCGTGGGGGTGGAGTAAAATAAGACATAAGACATCCCGCGAGCAAAAATTAATATAAGGCACTGTCTTATTTTCAGGGAAACATGGTGTTAGAAAGTTCTATTTGTGGTGTCCCACCACGGGGGTTTTTGTCTCTCCTATTTACCTCTCAAAAAGTTTCTTCCTTCAGGTTAAGTTATGATGAAGAGTACTTTACAGTTTCACCACTAGATGTCAGTATTTTGTATTCCCATGTATTGTGCAGCTGAGGAGGTTCATGGGTTAACATTTTATGTGTAGCAGGTGTTATTGTGGACCAATAGGAGGTGCTTTCTGCTTCCTATCTCTTTCCTTCTTTCTTTTTCACACACTCATTTCCACCACTCACGGGGAAGTTCACTTAAGCCCCTGTAGAAAGTAGTAGCTTGGTTGAGGAAGTGCAGCCTGAAAGACACACAAAACAAGCATCCCTGCTGTAGCCAAGCCAAAGCCTAGCTTGTGCCAGGACCCTTTTCTGGGACCAAAAAGGGCAGTCTAGTCTAAGACACGAGTATGTTCAGATGCAACTAGAGACACTATATCTATTCACTATATATATTATACATTGCTAAGCACTAAAAGGTCCAGGAACACCCTAACCCACGCCGAGAACAAGTCTAAAAGGTTCAGGGCAGTATCCTAAGAACCAGAGGAACTAGCCTGGATAGGACAAAGCTACCAAAGGAAGGTCTATGTATCCTAATATCCTATCTCACAGTGCAGGTAACTGGGACACCCCCGGTAACTTAGCTTTACCCAGATAACCACAGCTGGGGCTTGTATCACCTTATTAGGACAGGTTACTCGACACAGTACAGCACAAGGTTGTCACATATAGTCTATACATGGGTACAAGTAAACGTCTCACTACAAAGTATTCTCTAAAGTTCCGACAGAGTACATTGCTACATTGGGTCAGGGTTCCTTCAAGAAACTCTTTTCCTCCACTCTCAACTCTTCAAGCACCGCTTAAACTACCTCTCTTTTATTCTACTTCTCCAAGCACCTCCTCAAGCACAAACAAATTAACCGCTAAAGTCTATGTCAAAGATTTATCTATTCTACTAAAGTGTGTTGTATTACTGAGAAACTTGACAGTAAATGGTATTTTTTATATCACTGGGACTCTGTGATCCTCATCTGTACCAGCACCCATACACACACAAACTGCACACCTTGGGTTATTTTTTCCCCTTTCTGTGGGTGGTGGTACAGATAGTCTGGGTGGGTCAGTTGCCATTGAGGACTACTGTAACAAGAGCCCAAGGGGCCCACTACAACCTGGCAGGTCACTGACCATTTGAGGATTAAAGTCAGCCACAAACACAAAGCAGGTACCACCATCACACCTCTGTGCTGGACAAGCACTGGCGTCACAACAATATCATCTCTGGCTTAGCTGTCAGGCAAATACCACCTAGCCCACCCCATATGTGTAAATTACTTCTGTTTAAAAATCTTAAGTCTTCAAGTACGTATCAGCTGCTGTATGTCCTGCAGGAAGTGGTGTATTTTTTCCAATCGGACACAATGCTCTCTGCTGCCATCTTTGTCCATGTCAGGAACTGTGCAGATCAGTATCAAATCCCCATAAAACACCTCGTCTGCAGTAGCAAATCCCCAAAGTAACTTAAAATGGGAACTTACTTTCTCAATAAGAAAAATAAATTGAGCAAATCCCTCTTTTAAAATCAGGAATGGTCCCACCACCCTTCACCCTAATCTTCATTTTGGCAGGATTTCCATTCTACACGCAGTTATCAGCCACACGTTTCTATAAAACTTTCTAAATCTATAAAAACAAATCAACCAATATAAAAGATTAGTCTCAGGTTTACAACGTCCATTAGGGCCTCCGAGAAAAGAATAATTTTACTATGTCTTAGGGCTCACTTCGAGATAAGGAGGTCCCCTCTGTCAGTCACACGTTCTCATTCCATGTGTCAGATGAAGGGAAGTTATAAATGAACTGTTACAGGTTTTTCTTCCCGTCTTACATTCGAGGACTAATACAGCAATTTGATGTGTTTTCCCTTAAAGTGCAGCTTCCCAGCTTGTTACACATCCATACATTAAATAAATGGTTGTGGGTAATCTGGATGAGGAGCAGTGTTTGTGTGGGAACCAGAGAAAAGGGAATTGAACTCAACCTCTCCTCCCCCTCCCAACACTTTACCAGAATAAAGGGGGAACATTCATCAAAGTGAGTTTAAATGGGGAGTATCATGGGCGTTCTATTAGTTCTCCCAATGCAGCGTTGTTAACTACAGAGGTGTCACAGATATGTTATATCTTCTCCATAACTGCGGCTGATGAGGATGTTTCTATATTTTGTTAACCAAATGTTGCAGGGGTGTGAAGATTAGGGACATAAGGCAATACATGAAAAGCCTCACATGGTGACCTGGCATCCTCACTCTTCTATTTCCATCTTTTTTTCTCACTTGCTCTCTCTTCTTTTCCTAGTTTACTCCTTGCAGCCTCATTTTTTTCCTGCTTCTCCTCTTCCTTTTTTTTTCTTCTCTTTATTATCTTCTACCTTTCCTGTTAAGGTCCGCATGCACCTTCAGCAAGGATTTATTATCCAGTCGTTAGTTATCTCTCCCATCCTTTCTTCTTTTCCCCATATGCAGGAATGTTCAGCTAAGGCAATCCTGTGTTCTCTATGGGTAGGGGTAAGCTGCTGCCAGACAGCAGCGGTGGTGGCTTATCTCGCCCGGGACAAAGGGGTTGGGCAGTGATTTACCATCATGGCAAACTCCTATAACCACGACATCATCTGTCAGTGGTTGGTCGGAAGAGCCCCATACACCTCGATCCAACACCCGAGTGGCAGTTACGGCCGACAAAAGTATAAGGTGTATGGGGGCATTAAAGGGGTTGTTCAACATTTTTTTCTTTCAAATTAACTGGTGCCAGAAAGTTGCAGAGATTTATGAGTTACTTCAATTAAAAAATCTCAAGTCTTCCAGTACTTATCAGCTGCTCCATGTCCTGCAGGAAGTGATGTATTTTCTCCAGTTTGACACAGCGCTCTCTTCTGACGTCTCAGTAACTGTCCAGAGCAGTAGCAAATCCTCATCAAAAATCTCTCCTGCTCTCAAGACTGGAAAGAACACACCAATTTCTGCAGGACATACGGCAGCTGTTAAGTACTGGAAGACTTGAGATTTTTTAATAGAAGTAAATTACAGACACTTAAAAAAAAATATTTGGTGAACAACCCATTTAACCCTTCTATTTCCTGCTTTTTATTTATTTATTTTCTTTTTTTATTACCTTCATTTAGCTCATTTTTCTTTCTTTTTCTATGGCTTTTTTTTTTTTTTTTTTTTAACCTTTTTCTTCTTCCTCTTATCTCCTCCCTTCCCTTTTTCCCTTTTCTATTATGAATTTAACATCTTTTTTTTCACATTTTCTGCTATTTTCTTTTTTTATCATTAAAAACTATGGTCAGGACCAAATTAGCATGACTCCTCAAACTCCAGCTCCAGGCCCCACTGTCCTGCCCCCCTTGGGTGGAATGGATTTTGTATTTTTATATAGAAAATAGTGATGACTAGGTAGCTGCCTCTAAATGTTGACAGGTCTTCCTATTCATTGACAGCAAGCATATACTATAATAATGGTGCAGAGGAACGAAAACACAAAAGTTCCATTTACACTTTAAGCTTCACGTATATACAATCAGAAAACCCTGTGAAGCCCATAGTGTAGTCATTTAGCTTTTATCACGCTTCCTCGCTGTACGTGTCTTTCTCATGACACCAGCGCCGACAATCAGCCCCAGGCCACAGCGGTGAGAAAACAATTCTTCTAACTGAATGGAGATATTATAGCTTTCTATGGGGTCAGGGTAACGTGGCATAACATGGACAGAATGACAGATGCACCGCAGCTTTTAAACCCAGAGAGCATGCACTGAATGTTCAATGCACCATGCAGTAAGCACTAAGCAGGCAGCACATTCTCACCAATGGTAGATAAACTAGGATTTTCCCAGCAAGTGAAGCCTTCAGCAGCTACTGCCAGTCTCCAGTCATTCCGTCTGGGACATGTTACCCTAAGGCTGAATCAGTCTCAGACTATAAATTGAGCTGATTATTTTTATATTACAGTTGCCAGGCCATGAAAGAAAAGTCTGCAACGATATATGACATCTAGATTTATCCAATGTGTTAAGGTGAACAACCTAGGCAGAACAATTGGCTACCAAATGATCTCTGACTGGTGTTCAGCGGAGTTGCCGAACTGTTCAGATTCAGTAGTGCTCTCCGAACCCGAATGCTGGGCATTTGACTCCTGGTGGCTGGAGAAGTTGGATGCTGTCCTAGGGAGTCCTGGGAAACATGGACAAAGCCATAGACTATATCCATGTTTTCCTGGCAGCCCTAGGGTGATATCCAACTTCTCCAGCCACCAGGAGTTAAATCCCATGGCTTGGGTGTGTATGTCCACTGTCCAAGTGAAGAAACGTATGCAGCATCATTATAGTGCTTGAAAAGCACTATACTATATTGTAATCCGTATTCTTCTTCTTCTTCTTCCGTTTCTTCCAGCCGTTTTTCTGCGCGTAATACAGCCCGAACCGCTTTGCGCACAGACTCCGTTCAAACTGCATTTAGAAGCCCTCGGCGGTGTGTGGTGTGCTATCTATTTTTCGTTTCTATCGGATTTGTCGTTTTTAAGAAATTTACGTTTAAAGACCCCGAATTTCCCATAGAAAATAATGGCCCATTGAAAATAGTGGCCACACTCTAACCGCTGACAGCCAATCACAGCACATATGCAAATAGCTGAAATATAGCAGCCAATAGGAACTCTAAGGTCTTGTCACGCAATGTATCACACCATCCACAGTCACATGTCCACTATTGGCCAATAGAAGATGTAATATATGGAAGGTCCTTAACAATTTTGTCTCACTGACATGAGTAAGAGACAGTACCCAAGCAGCTCTTAAAGGGACAGTACACAAGCCGCTCTTAAAGAGACGGTACTCAAGCCACTCTTAAAGGGACGGTACCCAAGCCGCTCTTAAAGGGACGGTACCCAAGCCGCTCTTAAAGGGACAGTACCCAAGCTGCTCTTAAAGGGACGGTACCCAAGCTGCTCTTAAAGGGATGGTACCCAAGCCGCTCTTAAAGGGGCGGTACCCTAGCAGCTCTTAAAGGGACGGTACCCAAGCCGCTGTGTAAGAGGAATTACATAAGTCGCTCCTACAGGGACAGTACCCAAGGCTCTCTTAAAAGGACGGTAACTAAGTCGCTCTTAAAGGGACGGTAACTAAGTCGCTCTTAAAGGGACGGTACCCAAGTCCCTTTAAGAGCAAAATATGTCCCTTTAAGAGCAAAATGGGTCCCTTTAAGAGCAAAATGGGTCCCTTTAAGAGCGAAATTGGTTCCTATAAGAGTGAAATTGGTTCCTATAAGAGTGAAATTGGTCCCTTTAAGAGTAAAATTGGTCCCTTTAAGAGCGACCTGGGTCCCTTTAAGAGTGACCTGGGTCCCTTTAAGAGCAATCTGGGTTCCTTTAAGAGTGACCTGGGTCCCTGTAAGAGCAATCTGGGTCCCTTTAAGAGCGATCTGGGTCCCTTTAAGAGCAACCTGAGTCCCTTTAAGAGCGACCTGGGTCCCTTTAAGAGCGAAATATGTCCCTATAAGAGCGAAATATGTCCCTTTAAGAGCAAAATTGATCCCTTTAAGAGCAACCTGGGTCCCTTTAAGAGCGAAATATGTCCCTTTAAGAGTGACCTGGGTCCCTTTAAGAGAGACCTGGGTCCCTTTAAGAGCAAAATATGTCCCTTTAAGAGCAAAATGGGTCCTTTTAAGAGCGACCTGGGTCCCTTAAAGAGCAAAATGGGTCCCTTTAAGCGTTAATTGGGACCCTTTAAGAGTGAAATGGGTCCCTTTAAGAGCAACCTGGGTCCCTTTAAGAGAGACCTGGGTCCCTTTAAGAGCGATCTGGGTCCCTTTAAGAGTGAAATGGGTCCCTTTAAGAGCGACCTGGGTCCCATTAAGAGCGTAATGGGTCCCTTTAAGCGTGAAATTGGTCCCTTTAGGAGTGAAATTGGTCCCTTTAAGAGCGACCTGGGTGCTTTTAAGAGCGTAATGGGTCCCTTTAAGAGCGAACTGGGTCCATTTAAGAGCAAAATGGGTCCCTTTAAGTGTGATCTGGGTCCCTTTAAGAGCGACCTGGGTCCCTTTAAGAGTGACCTGGGTCCCTTTAAGAGCAAAATATGTCCCTTTAAGGGCAAAACGGGTCCCTTTAAGAGCGACCTTGGTCTCTATAAGAGTGATCTTGGTCCCTTTAAGAGCGAAATGGGTCCCTTTAAGAGTGAAATTGGTCCCTTTAAGAGAGACCTGGGTCCCTTTAAGAGCGACCTGGGTCCCTTTAAGAGCAACCTGGGTCCCTTTAAGAGCGACCTGGGTCCCTCTAAGAGCGACCTGGGTCCCTCTAAGAGCAACCTGGGTCCCTCTAAGAGCAACCTGGGTCCCTTTAAGAGCGACCTGGTTCCCTTTAAGAGCGACCTGGGTCCCTTTAAGTGCGAAATGGGTCCCTTTAAGAGCTATCTGGATCCCTTCGAGAGTGACCTTGGTCTCTATAAGAGTGATCTGGGTCCCTTTAAGAGGGACTTGGGTCCCTTTAAGAGCTAAATGGGTCTCTTTAAGAGCGAAATGGGTCCCTTTGAGAATGACCTGGGTCCCTCTAAGAGCGCCCTGGGTCCCTTTAAGAGCAAAATGGGTCTCTTTAAGAGCGACCTGGGTTCCTTTAAGAACGACCTGGGTCCCTTTAAGAGCGAAGGGACCCAGGTCGCTCCTAAAGGGACCCATGTCGCTCTTAAAGGGACGGGAGCCAAGTTGCTCTTAAAGGGATGGGACACAGGTCGCTCTTAAAGGGACGGCACCCAGGATTAAAGTTTCTCTTAAAAGGAAGTCACTGGTAAAGGGACGCTCTGGAAGTCACTGGTAAAGGGGCGCTCTTTTCAAGCACTATGTATTTCCCTGGAAATGCAAATCTAGTTAAATCTTATACTTATGGCTAGTCTTATTTATTATGTTCAACCTTTTCACTTTACGTGCAAACTTTTGCGCACATCTCCACCACCTCTGAACAGTCTTATTTGTAACTTTCCAGAATGAGAGAAATATTCCATCGGCACTCACCACATAAGTACTGTATGTCTTTATTATATCTGATATAACATATAAATCACCAAGGAACCAGCCAAAGATGAAATTGTTTCACGCCCTCCAGCACTTTCTCAAGGTATGCCTTGAGAAAGCGTCAGGGGGTGCGAAATGATTGTGGGCAGGATGTGGTGTGTCTCTGCATTTCTTGGTATCGCCAGTGCCGCTGGATTATTTCTCTCATTCTGGATTATTAAGTGGACTGAGCACCATCAGGTGACTACATATGGATGTGGGCTGAGTTCTAGGATGCCTAGTAGGAGTGCTGGTGATTGCTCTTTTTGGATTTTATTTGTAACTTTTCAGTGCAACTTTGTGAGGATTTGTGCAAATTTATCACACCACATGCAACATTTTGTAAATTTATGCACATGCTACACCAAAACTTACTTAGGTTAGGCTGGTGGTACACACACACACAGTGATAAATACCCCTAGGGGGACATTTATTAAGTTTTTTCGCCGGGCTTAAAAATGTCCCCACAGCAGCAATGCTCTGCAGATTAATGTAGAGGCGCATGTAGTGAAACCTACGTCAACTTAGAGCTGGCGAATATTTCCTAACATTTTTCAGAGGGGAAAATAATAAATTAGGTGGATCCAGAGCCCGCACCCCACGTTCCACCACCTCTCCACTCCCTCCCCGCCCCTCAAGGGGCGTAGAGGTAGCACAGTGCAAATATTTGCACAACAAGCTTGTGCAAATAAATTTATTCGCATCTGGCCCCTCTACGCCAAAATATACTACTTTTGGACCTAAATGTCCCCCCTAGTGTCTAAAATGAGAACTGGCAGATTATTTCGGCGGAATGCGGAATCCGCCTGTGCATAGAATAGTGTCTATGGCAGGGGCTGAGATCTGCGCTGCCGCGTGCAAGTACAAGTGACTAAATCCGCCACGGGTCATACGCGCAGATTCCGTAGTGTGCATGCACCCTAATGCCTACAGCCCTAAAACATCCCAATCCAGCAGGAATAAAAATAAATTCCCAAGCAAGAGTCATTTTACTGTTTGCATCCTAAGCACCTGGAGACCACTTTTACCAACCCTCCCTCCCCCCCTCCCTAAAGTTGGGCAGAATTTTTGATAAGGAACAAGTTGTTCTTGAACTGTAATTTCCACTTAAAGTTTTTGAGCCCAACAGCGTGTTCATCATTCACTCCCAATTAGCCTGACATAATACATACAAATAAAAAAAAAAGAAAAAGCCTTACAAAAAAGGTCTTCAACTTCCTGTGTTTTGTGTCTTTTCTATATCATTTTTTGGAGAGTCTCTGGAATGACAAGTGAGCCAGATGCTGGAAATAAAGAGGATAACGGATCACAATGTAGACAAACAGAGCAGCCACTTCAATTCTTATTACCAAATTCCCCGAACCACTTCAATCTCAAAAGTTTCAGACATCAAGTCTCCCGGCGTGTTAAGGGCTGCAGTCCTTCTACTTACCACAACCATTAGAGATCGGGTTAGTTGGGGAGGGGGGAATAGTATAGTTTGCAAATCTCCGATAGAAGCCATTGGAGTCTTTTCATTAATCCCAAATATTTCTTTGCACATTCTGCAGCACTCTCTACACACGTCTTTGTTACCGCCGGGCAGCATCTAATCTAGTATTTGGCACATGATTATGTATTTACAACACGACTCGAGATGAGCTCAGATGTGGAAGAATGGCTTCATAAGAAATCCTTCCCGAAAAGGCTTTTCTATTTTTTTGTGTTGGGCCATTGTGCATAAAAATGTCATCTATGTTTGCACGGGGAAGGAGAGAAAATTAAATGTACAGAGAAAGGCCTTGTTCTGACTAAGACAGTGTTTGCTCTAAAACACTTCACAATCCAGATTAACGTCTTGGCACATTTAAGTTCAAGTGAGGTCCTGGGACTGTCTCTTGGGAAGGGTTGCCAAGAAGAGGGAAAAAGAGGTAAGGGGGCAAGATAGGAAGAAGAAAATTCTTTATCAATTTGGAAAAATAAAAAAATCACAAAAAGAAAAAAAATTAAGAAAAACAAAAAAGTTGTATCTAAGGAAATGAAGACGACATTGTATATTTCTATTTTTCTGACCATCTTTTTTTCCCCAATGGAGATACTTTATATAGTCCAAGAAAAGGATATTACATAGAAGATTTCCCATCTTGTACGAAAATAAGAGGGATTATATCATTTTGTGAATTATAAATCACCAATTGCCAAAATTTCAATTTTGGCAATTTTGGCCAAATATTGTCTAAAAATGATTTACAATTGTGATGGCCAATAGCAAACTACGATATGCAGCATGTGATCCCCCCCCCCCCCATGGGTAGACAATACACAACTATAGGCACTACATTAGCCCTTATTCACCATTGTTTGCCGACTCATTGGAGCAAACTATAATGGAGTTAATCTCCCCTAGAATCAACACTTCTAGGGAAGAAAGGTAAGTACCCTCAAAATATGGTAATCAATGAAATTAGAGACATCTGGAGTTTTTAAATGAACGCATGTCAGAAAATACAGATTTGTAAATGACTTCTATTTTTAAAAAAAATCTCAAGTCTTCCAACTGCTGTATGTTCTGCAGGAGGTGGTGTATTCTTTCCAGTCTGACACGGTACTCTCTGCTGCCACTTCTGTCCATGTCAGGAACTGTCCAGAGTAATAGCAAATCCCCATAGAAAACCCCTCCTGCTCTGTACAGTTCCTGACACAGACAGAGGTGACAGTAAAGAGCACTGTGTCAGACAGGAAAGAATACACCACTTCCTGCAGGACATACAGCAGCTGACAAGTGCTAGAAGAATTATGATTTTAAAATAGAAGTAATTTACAAATCTGTAAACCTTTGTGACACCAGTTTATTTAAAACCCTTTTCTTTCTCCAGAATACCCCTTTAATATGATATGGTGAAGGTTTAGTTCTTCGTGTTGGGTTCTTTGATGTCCCCCAACTGGATTAGTATTTTTGGCTCTATATATATATATATATATATATATATATATATATATATATATATATATATATATATTTTAGAATTACAAAGTTTTTCTCCTTTTTCTTCAAGGCTTCAAGGCTTGGCTTTACGTCTATATTAGTATTCTATAAGTATTCACATATAAAAAGCCTATTACTGTGATGTCACACCCCGACACGCTGTCATCTAATGGCTATCCTATATTCATTTCAACTAATGGTCTGAAATTCACAGGTATAATGATACCTCACACATTTCTGGATCATGGCAGTACAATTATGATATAGTCTGAGATACTGTAGAACAGATGTTCCTGTCATTGTCTAAAACGTACAATAGAATATATGAAAATAATAGCTACCGCTGAATGCCATCAATTACAGGCCAAGTGGTGTAGACATTATCTTTTCTTGTCTTATTATCTTCTCGCTAAGTAATGTCTCACTTTTACTTAGCCCCACCACCCATTTTATCATATTTGTATCCTAAAGCTGTATTCCAATGCAGTCTTCTCACGCTCTCTGATGTCAATGTAAGGGGGTGTATCATCTATACCGCCCTATATTAATGTATAAGGACTTTTTTCCTTGTCGCTGTCTCATTTTAATAATTATTTGCTTAGAGTTTATACTGCAATAATAGCTTTTACCACTTTATGCCATAAAAGAGGTCAGGGGGGAGTTATAAAAGGAGCTGACAGCAGGAAGTGAGTCAGCATATGGCTGAAGCCATGTTTGAAGTAGAGGTCGACTAATACTGTGCATTGGGGAGGAGAAGGCATTAGCCTTGAATCGGGACAGTCATTTTTTTTACTAGAGACATAGTTCTTACAGAGAGTGTGTTCTGACTATGTTTAGTGGGTCAAGGGCCCTGCTGAAGATACATAAGTAAAAGAAGTAGGCCTGAGTGCAACTAGTAAGACCTGAGGTTTGGAAAAGAGACTAACAGACTTTTGGAACTGGTTCTTAGTCGATATTGGTTAATGGAAGTGTTGGAAGACTGGAAATGACCAGCAACCATTAATCATGCTGTGCCGCTAAGTGTATTTAGCAACCATCAAGTTGTTGCTAAGCAACATGAACTCATTATAGCCTGCAGAAAATACCAAGAGGTTTCATAAAAATAGATAAATATTCATAAATTTCTTGTAGGTATGTAATGCTAATGATATCATTGGGGAATGTTCCTCTTATGGTGCCTTAAAAAGATATATAGAAGAGCAAATATTGTGTATGTAATATAAAAGGGGTCTAAGTTAAATACCCCAAATGCAACATTTTGAAAAAGTTGGAAAAAATTAGTTCTTCGGTACTTCAGTCAGTGATTGGCCAAGTAAGCTGTCACTGCCAAGACAAGTCTACCGTGGGAGTGCTAACCAGAGCATTCAGTGGGAGACCCAAAGATGTTACAGGTGGACCCCTGACGGCTAGTGCTAGGTGTGTATGGTTTTTTATATTATTTTCTTTGCAGACCCAGCATGATATAAGTCGAATGTCCCTTTAAAAAGACTGTATCCTCTATTAGCTTACACAGAGAAACTCTTCAGTAAAATTGACTTCTTTTCCAATTCAGTCTAGTTGTGGAGTGACATTACTGAAACCGGCGCCCGGCTTGTATACTGGCTTAAAAGTCCATCCCTGTCCTTCCCTGCTGCGTGTAACACCAGGTCGGTAACGCCATTGTGTTACGTGACCAACTTGGGGGACCCCAAAACTAGACTAAATTGGCAACAGAAGCCAATTAGAGTTTAGAAGGGTTATCGAAAGCAAGTTTCTTAAAGGAATAAAAAATTAAAGTAGAAAACTATTGTTGGCAACATCATATGCACCCAGACACCACCATTATAGGAGTGGCCAGGGATCAGAGACTATCCCATATGACCTCCACTGAGAAAGAATGTTGAAGTCACGAGGAAGATGCCCATGGTCCACCTACTGCCCTCTAGATACTATGATATCATCAATTCTGCCTGGAGTACTACAACATTCCCAGGTATGATGGGAATTGTAGTTTTGCAACAGCTGAAGGGCCGAAGGGTCTCCATCCGTGTTGAAGGTTGCAAACAAAAACATCTTCTTCCATCCCTCACAAGCACAATGTATCTTACCAATATCCTTCATTGCCGTACTTGCCGTAACTTAGTCCGTGTGAAAGTCCCTGCAGTGTTAATAACTAATCTCCACTCTGCGTTACCAAGAAGCAGCTCACCAAATATTTCTGCTCAGTAGCAGCTCCGGCGTGCGGTTACAGGAAACATTCATCAGCCTGACATCCCCTGTTTTTACATTCATAATGATACTTTTTAGAATAATGTAAAACAAGAAGACTGTAATTCAGAATTCTTCCAAATTCATAAATATTGAATTTGTGATTTATTACCTGGGAGAATGAACAGCCTGGGATTTCAGACGTTTATTACAGCAGCGGAGAAGGGCAGATGTTCGATTCAATAGCTGCTTGTTGGGGGGAACAATAGGAACCAGTCAATAGAGACCTCTACATATGTGGCCTTCTTATGTACAATATGAGGGTGAACATTTCCTATTTCATTACTGATCTTTCTTTGCTTTGTTTTTTTCTTCTTAACTAAAAATATACTAGACTTGTTTTATTGTTATTGGGCACCAGCAGAAGGTTTATTTATTATGGGTTTATTATAACTTTATTATAAGTTTGTAGCGTCAATCTTTTTTGCTCTAAGGGGCGCCAATGACCTTAGTGGCCTGGGTACATGTTGCACTTTCGATCCCAAGGTTTCCAGGTAAAGTCATTGCAAAATAGACACACATCAGCCATAACACTAACAACAGGCAAAGTTAAAGGAGAAGTCTGGCCATTTGAAAAATCTCACAGCCGGCAGGGGCAGGGAAGAACATAACAATTATTGCTTACCTCTCCCGTACCCACGAAGCGCTAGTTCACAGGCTCCAGGTTCTGATGATGTTACGACTCTGGGGGAAAATGCCCATCCCGGCTGATGGTTTGTGTGCTCAGCCAATCAGCAACTGCAGCGGTGTCCGGCCCCAGTCACTTACTGGCTGAGCAGGCAGTCCATCAGCTGGGTTATGACATCGGCTTTGCATGAGGTCCCAGAGCCTGGCGGGGGGTCCCGAAGTGGAGATCCAGCACTGGAGAAGCACAAGGAGAGGTGAGTTGTGATAATTTGTTACCCCCCTCCCCCTGCCCCTATCATATGGAAAACTTTTTAAATGGCCGGATTTCACCTTTAATAACACTTTATAGGGCATCAAGTGAAAAATCATTTCTTGAGGTTGATGTTGGAAGCAGGAAAAATAGAGTTTAAAAAAAAGTTTAAAAAAGTTTAAAGATCTGGGCAACTGTGATAAGGGACGAATTGTGATGGCTGGGTTTGTATGCATCACTTACGTAAGGAAGAGATGACACCAGGGTGTGCTATGTAGGAAACGGTGTGATGTTCTAGGCGAGGAATGGGTTCAGGCCTTGATACGTCACAGCTGGTTTGGTAGCATGAGGAGGACCTATACAATATGGTCTAAAGCTTTGGCTGTCCAGGCCTGATAGGAATTGTAGTTTTGCAACAGATGGAGGGCTGCAGGTTCCCCATCCCTGACATAGGGTGTTAGGCTCCTCTCAAAGAAGACTTGTCTGCACAATAGAGGTCTATAATATAAATCAATTCGAAAACCTTTGATGATGACACTAACATTAAAGGGGTTATCTAGCACTACAAAAACATAGCCCTACTGTTGTCTTCCGTTCGGGTGCAGTTTGCAATTAAGCTCCATTTACTTCAATGGAACTGAGTTTCAAAACCCCACCCAATCTGGAGACAACATTAGGGGGACAGTGGCCATGTTTTTGTAGCGCTGGATAACCCCTTTAATTGCAATACTGGATTAAAGTAGGGAAAAGAACTTTATACCTGTAAACCATGTGGTACCTGGGAAGATTTGCATTGGGAAGTTGTTAATGACCCGCTTTGATGTAGGTGACACATGGACAGTGGTGACCTGCCATGATGTACAGTAGGTGCAGGTGCATGGTGATAACCTGCTATAAGATAGGTGACAGGTGCACGGTGATGACCCACTATCATGTAGGTGACAGGTGCACAGTGATAACCCGCTATGAGATAGGTAACAGGTGCACAGTAATGACCCGTAATGATCTAGGTGACAGGTGCTCGGTGATGACCCGCTATGATGTAGGTGACAGGTGCATGGTGATGTCCCGCTATGATGTAGGTGACATGTGTACGGTAATGTCCTGCTATGATATTGGTGACACCTAGACAGTGATGACCCGCTATGATGTAGGGGACAGGTGCATGGTGATGACCCGGTATGATGTAGGTGATATGTGCACGGTAATGTCCTGTTATGATATAGGTGACAGTGATGACCCGCTATGATGTAGGTGACAGGTGCATGGTGATGACCCGCTATGATGTAGGGGACAGGTGGACAGGTGGTAATGAACGTTCTTATTAAGCATTCAGGCTCTCTTAGGCAATTATAGATGCTGGAAGAAATGGTGTGAGCTTATTTTAGTTTACAAGAAGGATTAGCACCATACTTTAAGAGCAGCGCAAGAACATTCTTAATTGTAAACCTTCAGGAATGTCCTTAATGCTTGTCTCTTGTAAGTCAGCAAATAAGAGATATTTGCAGAAACGATTGAAAGTGAGCTAATCCAGCCATGTTTCGTGACCATGTATTGCAGGCTGGAGGCACAATAACAGGCGGTGCACCTATATACACAGATTAAAGGAATATCCACACAGCGGTGGCCGGAGACCAATAAGGCCCCTCTTTGGTATATTATACTTTACTAATCATCTTTTCATCATGCACAGGGGTGACTGCTTTTCAACCATCTTATCAAAGGGGTTCTTTATTTTGAAAAAATCTCTTTTGTTAGGAAATAAATTGATTTCAAATTGTCCCTCTGTTTAGACTCTAAGTAATCAGGTGTTATCTGGTTTCATTTGCCTGCAGTGCCCCCACAGGAGAAATTAAGCACTACACAATGTCTATTCAAATCAGAGTAACTTCTGTGTAAGGGTATGTGCACACTACGGAATCCCGACGGAAAACCTGCTCGCAGACTCTGGCGGCTGCATGCATCTCCGTGGCTCCCATAGACTTTATTCTATGGTTTGCCAGATTCCGCCGTCAGCCAAAAGAATGAACCCGCTCATTCTTCAGGCGGATGGCGGAATCTGGAAAACCATAGAATGGAGTCTATGAGAGCTGCAGAGATGCACGCGGCCACCAGAGTCCGTGAGTGGGTGCGAGCTGCGGAATCCACAACAGGTGTTCCGTCGAGATTCCGTAGTGTGCATATACCCTAATGCAGAAAAAAGACAGGTCTTCCAAAGCAAAATATATCAGTTTTCTAGCTACAGGGCCATGTGGGGGCTTGTTTTTTACAGGAGTAGTTGTACTTTCATTCTACCATAACATGTATGATAGAACCCCAAAAATATTATTTATGAACATATAAATTTGTGAAATTGTAAAATAGAATGCAATATGGTAACATTTGGGGGGTTCCTGTGTCTACGTAATGCACTATATCGTAAAAGCGACATGATACCATTATTCGAAAGGTCAGCCCGAACACAACCAAATGCAGGTTTACACAGATTCTCTAATGTTATATATATTTTTTTTATGAAATCTTTTTTTTTTTAATTAATTATTAATAAAATGGGCCTATTGTGACTCCTATAACGGTTTTAGTTTTTCATCTACATGGCTGGTTGGGATGTCATTTTTGGGGTTTTAGTTTTTATTAATTGTAGCTTGGACATTTTGATTACTTTTTTTAAAAATTTTTATATATAATGTAACAAAAAAATTGGTAATCCTGGCGCTTTCCCCTCTTTTTGTTTACGCCCTCTTTTTGTTTACGCTTAGTTCCCGATGATGATTGTTATATTTTAATAGATCGGACAATTACGCATGGTACAGTATATAATATGTTTATTTATTTTTATATGTTTTATTTATATAATGGGAAAGGGGGGTGATTTTACCTTTAAATGGGGGAAGGGGCTTTGGGGTATTTATAAAAACATTTTTACTGTTTTGGTTTTTTTTACACATTTTAAGTCCCCCTGGGAGACTATTACCTGCAATCATTAGATTGCAGACACTGTACAATGCTATGCCATAGGCATAGCATTGATCAGTGTTATAAGCATTCTGCTCCTTGAGCCTGCCTGTGGGACAGTCACCCATGGCGTACCGGTACGTCCTAGGTCGCCTAGGGGTTAATAGATACTACTATAGAGGGTATGTGTGGAGAAGGGGTCTACAAGGTGCTATATAAGCAGAAAGGAAATAAATAATAGAGAGGATCACAATAAGGAAGGGATTACGCTAAGCTACTGATGACGCCTATGATGATGATGATGATGATGACGCCAAGCCTGCAGACTTAATAAAGGGGAAAGGGATGATTGCATTCAGGAGGCAGCACTGTGTCCATATAGTAGTACTAACGCTAGTTATTAGGTAGCCGGATAAGAGGTAAGCCTTGATTTACCTTTCAGGAACAGTGGACTCTGGAGGAGAAAAACATGTTGACAGAGGTTAGTTACACAGCTCAGGATTTGCCCTCTCTCCTACCCACAGAACAAGCTAAACCCTGTCCCCACTTCATGTATTCCATCTTGGTGTTACTAGAGACAATGGGCAGTGTTTGCAGAGAAACATCTAGTAGTCAAGACTTTAGGGCCTTTTCCTGGAGGCAAGGAATCATTTTTGGGAAATACAGTGATTCACAAATACGTTAGGAATCATTTTGGCTGTAAAACTAAATACAGTATATAAAACATAAAGTAACCCTTACATATTAATATCCACAAATCGTATCTACAAATAAAAAAAAACATACAACTTATTTCACCAAGAAAAAAAATATCAATAAAAAGTTATTACAATGCTGAAATAAGAAAATTAAAAAAACTTGCTGTGTCCTTAGAGAATCTCTCCAGTTTGTACAATATCTACTTGCTGGACAAGATGAAAAAATGATAGTAACCAATTTTTTTTTTTTGTATATTATTTGGAGGTTGTCTGTTTTATATGTAACTTTTATTTATTTTTCTCTTAGTGTCTGGTCCAAACATTGTTGGATGTAAGGAACTTTTTTTTAATTTTGTTATGTTTTATATTAATTTTTTAAGCTTTATTTGCTTAATTCGTATTATTATTATTTATGTAACGATGTGGATTGAATAGGTCCTGCATGCAGATTCAGGAAGTCGAATCATGACATCTTTTCAGTACTAACTAGCAATGTTTCAGAAAATAAATCTCACTATATTCAGAGCAGTGTAGATTTACGAGCTGCATTTAAGGCCTTGTGATAGATTTAATTTTCTGTGACTAAATCAGCTTTTTCCCACAGGAATATACCTGTGTACATACGCACTGAAATTTCTATGACCCATTGAAATACAACTGGTCTTTTATGGGCCCACAGTGCATATCATGCAGCAAACAACTGTTTCATTGATATACCTGAAATACAAGGGACAGTAGTCGACTGTAACATAGGCAAACAGGGCCTTACGGGGCCTTAGTCCTAGAGATTTCATTCTACATTACAAAAAACATCTGTAATTTACAGGCTACAGAGTTTCTTTGAGCATCATGACAGAGGCACAAAGACCCTCAGTTTATGTTATTTTAGTAGTGGAACATATGGAACTCTTTTACGCAGTAGATTTTCCTCTTCCATGCTACTTTTAATAATTTTATATAATTTTTTTTTTTTTTTTTAGAAAAAAGACCAACTTCCCCCAACACAGTTTTGGGGAAAAAAAATACTAGGATTTGTATGATAAATGGTTAAGGTTAAGATATTATTGTTATATGTTGAAGGCGAGCTACACCAGCCAGGTAATCTGACTGCAAACATTTCTGGGTGTGATGCCCCCTACTGTTCCAGTTTTTGCCTTTCTGTTAATTAAAGTGATATTGTTGCCCCCACAAGCTTAGATGCTGCTCACCTTGGCCAGCCAAAACCAACACCCCCGCCCGCAACGCTTTTACCCGCTCACTGCCGACGCATGTAATAGCGATAGCAAGGAACAAGGAGCAAGCGAGCAATGACCTGACAGGAGCTTATTTGCTCCTCAGAATCGCCCCGTGTAATAGGGCTTTTAGTGTGTAAGGCCGGTTGTACCCTTTTCCCCTGTGGTTAGTGTCCTGCCGGGTTGCTACCGGGTCCCTTGGGATAGTGTCACAGATGATGTAGTCACAAGTGGCCAGAGTGGTGTAATGACTCTCCCGAATAGTAGGACCTGCCACCCACGAAAAGTTTGCGGTGTATATGTGCAGGTGTGCAGGTGTGTGATGAATAAACACAGACTCTGAGATAACAATGAGTGGGTTTACTACTTGTAAATGTGCAGCAGGTAATACAGTAGATTTTTGGTATACACTTGACAAAGTTCCAATAAACACTTGCACATAAGAAAACCAGATCTGTGAGATATGTGCTGAGTAGGAGATAGTTGTGTTGGTAGAGTTGTGCTTAGGTAGAGTAGCAGAGAGGAGGATGCTGTGAGAGTCTCAACCCATGTAGTAGTGTACTCTGCCGGGATGTTGGAGGATATAGTAGAATACTTGTAGAAGAACACCTGTGCCTGTGTATTGACCTCTGTTTAAGTCTTCACACCACCTTATGCCCCATAGCGTTGGCTGAACTGTACTAATGGGTGACACAGGTCCCAGACCTTGTTACCTGAGCTGAGCGGAATGCTGAGGGTTCCCTGCTGACACCCACGCTGTGAGATGGAGTTCATAAGCTTATTGCAATTTTTCTCCACCAAGATCAGTTCCTAGCTCTTTGGCTGTATAGTGGATACTGTCCTGCACTGTGACTTCTCCTTGTCCACGGCGTGGGTTGAGGTTATCTCTTAGCTAGTGCTCTCCTAAGAAGTTTAACACTGCATAGGGCTTTGCGTGGGTACTTGAGTGAAAGTACAGTGTGCAGTCTTACATCCTACCCATGCAGGGCAATGGCTAAGTCTGAACTGTGGGGACCTGGCAGAGGGCCAGAGCCCGCACGAGACTAGCTTGCTTTATTCCTCCACACTGTGCCGAACAGAAAGCTCTTGCTCCTCCCCCACCCAAGGGACTAACTTCCTCAACAGCGTGTTTAGTGCACTGTGATTGGGTGAACAGAGTGCGATAGAAGAATAGAGAGAAGAGGTGATAGGAAAAAAAGAAAGCATAAATCCTACTGGTTCACAGATTCTGGTACACATAAACACAATAACCCTTTGCGATCCTTCAGCTGTGCAGCTTCCATACATCAATACATCAATACATAATACAGCGACATCTAGTGGTGAACTCTTAATATTACCTTTACCATAATAAGACCACAAAAAGTACAGAGCCCCACTCAAAACATGTCCTCCTTGTATTCCAGCTTAGCACCACCTATATAACTGCCTACCCGTTTCTTGATGCTTGAGCAATATAAGGCTTCCTTAGGGTCCATAGTAAGGGTGTATTCCTGTATTCCTGATCTTGATATCCATTGATGACCTGTGCCTGTTGCCTGACTATGGTTCTCCCTGACCCCTGTGAACAGTAGCAACTGCCTTGATGTGACCATTGACCCATAACCTGTGATGCCTGCCTGTTTTATAAGCTGCCCACAACCAAAGTTTGGACCTTCACTTGCTTTGCCTTATCTTAGTTCCTCCAAAACGTGTCTACTCGTCCACTGGGTCAACAGCAACACACAATGGGACCTGGTAACCTCTAGCAGCAAAAGTCCAGCTTCTGCATCCTGGAGTGGGGTAAAAAGGTAAAAACCTACAGGGTACATAGACCCCACTCCTTGGCATGGCCCACAGACAAACTAGTTGGGTAACACAGTGAGTCCACACCAGTTGCCATCTTAAGGTCCCCATACACCTTATACTTTATTTGACCATATCAGCCTCTTGCAGCAATTAATGTTGGTGAGATAGGGGTCAGGTGTAATGTAAAATCACTGCCGGACCCCTTTATTCTGGGAGAGATAAGAGCTCTCTGTCTGCGGTTTAACCCTACACTTTCCGAAAAGAACACATGAACACTCAGCTGTGCCGAACATTGCTATGTATGGGGAGATTGGGAGAGATAACTGAACGATCGCTCGGCCCACAGTTATTTAAGGTGTATGGCCAGCTTTGTAGACTTAAACCAGGGCAAATTAGGATGTGTCGGTCCACCACACCTAGAGATCTCCACATTGAGTACTACAGGCAAAGGAAATTAGCTGTCCAAGAGGAAATCCACCATAAATAAAAGTCAAGCTCATCCTTGTGTTGAGGTTTATTGAAAAAAAAAGAGAAAGAATTCTAAACAGGTTGTAATAATTCATGAGATGAAACCCCAGACATCTCGGCAGTAATTGCTTGATGTGTTATTTGCCATCTTGTAATGGGAGGTCTTGAAAATGAGTTCTGAATGTTTTTTGGAAATTTTTTAGCCGGTAAATGAGAGTGAAAGCTTTTTTACATGTGGGCACTTTAACTAGGGGACTATAAAATGACTTTTTTGTTGAGCGTATCTCCTGACAATGGAACAAAATTCAGCTTTTATGTGTGAGATTAGGCCATTAGTATGGAAAACATATGGTTCTGCTTTGAATCAGGAAATGGGATACTGTGTTATTTGTGCCTTATCATTTTTTTGGCATTTCAACCCTGATACTGGGGGTGCTTTATCAAAAAAGTACCAGCGCACAGAGAAAGCTGTTTCCATGAAGTTTGACATGGCTTTATGAACTGAATGGACCCATTATATTGGGTTCTACATTATGGTACAAAAGGTGATAAAAGACATACACACATATACACTCACCCAGGGGTGGGACAAGCTCATTCTGTGCCATGGCCAAGAGGGTGCAAAATGCTCATAAAATTTCTTACTGACATACTTCTGTTTGACACTTTGTAAACGTTTTTATCGTTTTTCTGAATTTTTGAAATAGATCTAAAGGTATAAGAAAAACTTTCAAAAAATGTATAAATTTCCCCAGGTTTTTATATAACAGCAAATCTCTAAAAAAATAGTAATGTACTTACTAAATAATAGTATTATACAACGGCTAAATAATTCCTCTATACCAAGATCATACATCTACTACAAAAGCCAATATAACCAACAACCAACAGTGTTCATGGATCTGCAGAGTATAATACTACTGTAGACCTTGTATACAGTTAAAGATTACAGTGCAGTTATATCCAGTTACTCGCCAGTCTTCTCTGATCAGTCATTCTCTTTTCCTTATCTTCTCCACCCAGCTCAGGCCATGAAGACTTTTCAAGGCCATGACGTAAATAAAGACTTTTCGGGTCAAGATTCATTTCTGCAAAACAACTGATACTCAGCTGTCTCCTGACCATGGTATGACTGACTGCTTATGCCTGATCAGCTAAAATTCAGCTCCAAAGCTCTGAAGCATATACTGTATACAGTAGAGGTCTTTGCAGCAGCACTGCCATGAGCAGTGGTGTCATGCAGGTTACAGGTCAGAGGAGTAAATTTATAAAACAAGATTCTGCACTAACAGGAGCAGATGAGAGGTGTCGCCTCTTACTAAATACGGCATAGTGAATGGGGACTGGGCCCAATTTAGGATTAGAGTATGAGGACTTTGGTCTTAATAAATGTCCCCCTATGTGTTAACTCTTTCCTCTCAATTTGGTTGGTTTTACTAATCATAGCATTATAGCTCCTGGACCCTCAGCTGTAGGCCATTAGAAGTGGAATGAATTTAAGAGAGTCACTGTCATCAAAAATTACTTTTGACTTTTCATCAGGCATGTCAAAAGTTATTGATCACAGTGGGCCTCACAGCTAAGACTCTCTTTGATCAGGAGATATAGCCAGGGAGAGATTACAGCAGCAGTGTGATCCACTACCCAGGAGGCCACTAATTCTGACAATGTAATTTCATAGACTTACATTGTTGTAACTAGCCATTACAAAGTCCAGGGAGTGGGTTGCATCGCCACCGCAACTCCCTGGCTATATCTCAAATCACAGCAGGTTTCAGCAGTCAGACCAGCTGCGATCAATAAAGTTGACATGCCTGATGACATGTCAAAAGTTATTTTTGATGACAGTGACTCTTTGTTTCAGTACGGAAAAGATTGATAGCTATAGCAGGGGCCCAGACAAGTACAATTCTGCAGGGGCCCCCACCTAGCTCCCTGCTCATTTTTCCTGAGCGTGAATCAGCTGGAGTGGGGGGATAAATATCTTCTGACAACATTTAGGTGTTTGGAAAGAGTGCTCAAGGGAGCTGCTGCCAGACACCTCTGACATCATCTTCTATACATTGGAGACAGTATATCTATAAGAAAATAAATGGGGGCATGGGTGAGCCAAGCTTCTACACCTGGGCCCACACACCTTTAGGGCCAGTTCACATGGAGCAAAAGCGGCGGAATTCTGCGCAGAATCTCTACACGGCAGAATCCCACTTGCCTCAGTGTCATACAGTCTGTCAATGGGGTGACTCGTGCGTCTCCTCTCTCTGCGCCTCTTCGCTCAGAGCATTGAAATGTCAATTCTTGGAGCAGAAAGGCGAGGAGAGCAGAGACGCACGAGTCCTCCCATTAACAGACCGTATGACACTGAGGCAGGTGGGATTCCGACGTGGAGAGTTCCTCCGCAGAATTCTGCCGCTTTTACTCCATGTAAACTGGCCCTTATTAGGCCTATGCCCTTGAATTACTGTTACCAAAAGTTACTAATACATACAAAAATAAATGAAAAAAGTTACCTAAAATTTGTTCAATTTACACTTTCAGTTTTTTCATAAAACTATTTTAGGTTGGCAAATTTGTCTATGAAAAAAGTTCCCTTCCTAAACGACAACAGGGAACACTCGGACAATATAGTCCATGGATGCAAAAGACAAAGCTCCACTCTCTGCAGTTTTCCCACACAGCAATGGCAGATCCCCATTGACGGTTCCTATAACAGCCGTTCAACACACATCTCTTCAATACCACTTTGTGTGTCGCTACCTTTCTGTTTGCCTACCAAGAACCACTGGCCCTTTTTTTTCAGCCAGCTCATTTTTCATCCACAATGAGATCCCCTGTCCGAAAACTTTAGATGTATTTGACTTACAGTGTGTCATTGATGGCCGATGAAAAGAACCTTTGTTGTTCTCTAAGTGATGTTTTCAGCCACCTAGAACCTACATTGGGATTGCTTCAAAAGATCCATAAATTGAATAATGCCTGCAGACATGGGCCCCGGCATCACCAATAAACACGTATGTATGAGATGTGTACAATGTTTGCCTGGACGGCCGTGTGAAACACAAGTTCAGGTCGCTTTCTCAGTGTATATTATTCTTCATTCATGAAGCTAGTATAGTATGACCTTCACACAACCGCCAAGGTCACACGCCGTAATTAATCATCTTTTGTTTGGGATCTAGCATTGTTTGTTAATTGAACAATACCACACAATCCATTAATCTCAATGTTTGGAGCTCAACAACAACCAGGAAGAAACACTGCGAATTTGCTTGTTTTTGCATTTTTTTTGGTTACTTTTGTCTTTTATTATTACATTGATATTAAACGGCATGGTTGGAAATATCCAGAATGTTAAGTAGCAAATGGTGGTTATGTTGCTCAAGCAATGCGTGAAACTCTGAAAGGGTGGATAGTAATTTGACTTTGCTGTTATAGGGCTATTAAATATAAAAAAAAATTAAAACATAAAAAAAAAAAACATTTATCAAGTCTGGGACTTTTTACTAAGTGGATACAGTAATCGTTCTCTTCTGCAATTCTTTTCATTTTATAAACTGGCCCCCCCACCGATCAAAACTTCTTGGAAGTTTTTTTTTAAAGTTTAGGTATCGTTGACAGTGGGAGGAAAAAGTATGTAAAGTATCTTACAGACTTATGTTCATATTATCAATTTCAGAACAGCAAGAGACATTGATTTCCTGAAAACCTCACATACCCAGCAGCACATGGAGTCTCTACGGTTCAGTGGTATGCAGCTGGTGCATGCACGTTCTACTTCTATTTATTCTCTTAAAGGGCAAGTGGCAACATTTTTGCTTAGGGCATTTAGTAACACTTCAGTAGCACTTTCATTGCTATTCCTCCTAAGCACTGCTGGTTTATACACATGTGACTTTGGTCTGGGTTGTTTTACTGAATTTGTTTGTTTGTGACTGGTTGTGTCGTTTAAGTAACTTACATCCCTGTACTGTTTTTCTTCCTCATAGATCTAATCACTTCCTGGTTTCCTTTCTGAACTGTGACCCTGCTGTGCACACACTTTCCCATAATCCCTACTGATTACAAGTTCAGTGGAGACCAACTTCCACTACTTCCAGCAGATTGCAGTTGAACTCAATATGCCAGGCCCCCCCTAGTGCGTCATAACTTAAGGGTACTATTACACCAAGCAATTTTTCGACGACTAACGATTAACGATAAACGATCTTAAACGACCGCTAAAGCAAACGACCCGAAATCGTTCGCCCAAGTACACGAAACGATGATCGTTATTTATGATCGTTCTTGCGGTCGTTTAGTCGTCGATATTGCGTACGTTTCAGCTGTGAATTCTTATTCCACCGAACGATATGCGAACGATGAGCGAACGATCAAACGATAAAAATAGGTCCGGATCCTATTAAACGATCAACGATTTCTTGTTGGTCGTTTAATCGTTGCCTGCTATTACACGAAATGATTATCGTTCAAATCCGAACGATTTAACGATTTTTCGACCGATAATCGTTCCGTGTAATACCACCCTAAGTCTATATCTCTCATATAGGACAGTTTCAGAAATATAAAATGTCACATCATGCATCAGTTTTGATCTAGTTTTCCTAATCACATGTGGTGTCCCACCACGGTGTTTCTTTTTTCTTTTCTATTACACCTGTCCAAAACGCTCTGTCATCAGTTTAAGTAATGCTGGAGTGTTCAGAAGTTGTTTTATTGTCTGCCACTAGATGTCGCTATAATGTGTAACTAAGGTCTAGAAGCTGCACGGCTGAAGTATACTAAAGGGTTATTGTTTATGTATGTACCAGATTCTGTTGTCCAGTAGGATTTCTCCTTTATTCTGCTTGATTCTCTCTTTTTTATCCTGTTTCTCTATTGCACTCTTTACACCCAACCACAGCGCAGAACACTCGCTGGTTAGGAAGTTAGTCCCTTGGGTAAAGGAGGAGTTTTAGCTGAGCTTTGGAGGTGAAAGGACGCAGCTCAGATAGCTCTTCTCAGTGGTTCTACCTGGGCCCTGGCCCTCTGCCAGGTCCCCTCTACAAGTGAGTTCTTAGTCAGTACTACACATGGGTAGGCAGGGCCGCCATCAGGAATTTTTGGGCCCCATACAGCCAAAATGTCTGGGCCCCCCTACCAAAATGGGGGACATATTATTATTTTTTTACAGTCCAAAATATTTGCTAATTTACAAACCAAAATATAATGTACGGTACCTTTTCTGCAATCTCCGATATGTCATAGTAATAGTTATCAGTATTGCAGCGTGTAGTAGTACAGGTAGACAGTACATGCTGGGAGTTGTAGTGTAGTCGCAGGTTAGCTGTCAGTACATGCTGGGAGTTGTAGTGTTGTCACAGGCTGACAGCTAACGTGCGACAGCACTACAACTCCCAGCATGCACTGACAGCCTATGACAACACTACAACTCCCAGCATGCACTGACAGCCTATGACAACTCTACAACTCCCAGCATGCACTGACAGCCTATGACTACACTACAACTCCCGGCATGTACTGACAACCTGTGACAACACTACAAATCCTAGCGTACTGACAGCCTGTGACAACACTACAAATCCCAGCATGTACTGACTGCCTGTGACAACACTACAACTCCCAGCATGTACTGACTGCCTGTGACAACACTACAACCACCAGTGGATTATAATAGGGGCGTTTCGGGCAGCAGCCCGGGGCCCTGAGCTCCTGGGGGGCCCATGACCACCCAAAAAGACTTAAAATTTCAGTGGTGTACTGTCTCCTGGCTACACTTCCGCCATGATTTGCAAAAAATCACAGTTTTTTTATGGCAATTTTGCACAAATCAGGACATCATGACATTATCTGTCCTGTACTATGAACGCCAGGCTAGTGCCGCCATAGTTACAGTGCGGTGGGGGGTGGGGGGCCCAGGCTTGGTGAACAGCCCAGGGCCTTTGGTAAAGTTAATCCGCCCCTGACTACAACTCCCAGCATGTACTGACAGCCTGTGACAACACTACAAATCCCAGCATGTACTGACAACCTGTGACAACACTACAAATCCCAGTATGTACTGACAGCCTGTGACAACACTACAAATCCCAGCATGTACTGACTGCCTGTGACAACACTACAACTCCCAGCATGTACTGACAACCTGTGACAACACTACAAATCCCAGCATGTACTGACAGCCTGTGACAACACTACAAATCCCAGCATGTACTGACAACCTGTGACAACACTACAACTCCCAGCATGTAATGACAGCCTGTGACAACACTACAACTCCCAGCATGTAATGACAGCCTGTGACAACACTACAAATCCCAGCATGTACTGACTGCCTGTGACAACAACACTACAAATCCCAGCATGTAATGACAGCCTGTGACAACACTACAAATCCCAGCATGTACTGACAACCTGTGACAACACTACAAATCCCAGCATGTACTGACAACCTGTGACAACACTACAAATCCCAGTATGTACTGACAGCCTGTGACAACACTACAAATCCCAGTATGTACTGACAGCCTGTGACAACACTACAAATCCCAGCATGTACTGACTGCCTGTGACAACACTACAACTCCCAGCATGTACTGACAACCTGTGACAACACTACAAATCCCAGCATGTACTGACAACCTGTGACAACACTACAAATCCCAGTATGTACTGACAGCCTGTGACAACACTACAAATCCCAGTATGTACTGACAGCCTGTGACAACACTACAAATCCCAGCATGTACTGACAACCTGTGACAACACTACAACTCCCAGCATGTAATGACAGCCTGTGACAACACTACAACTCCCAGCATGTACTGACAACCTGTGACAACACTACAACTCCCAGCATGTAATGACAGCCTGTGACAACACTACAACTCCCAGCATGTAATGACAGCCTGTGACAACACTACAAATCCCAGCATGTACTGACTGCCTGTGACAACAACACTACAAATCCCAGCATGTAATGACAGCCTGTGACAACACTACAAATCCCAGCATGTACTGACAACCTGTGACAACACTACAAATCCCAGCATGTACTGACAACCTGTGACAACACTACAAATCCCAGTATGTACTGACAGCCTGTGACAACACTACAAATCCCAGCATGTACTGACTGCCTGTGACAACACTACAACTCCCAGCATGTACTGACAACCTGTGACAACACTACAAATCCCAGCATGTACTGACAGCCTGTGACAACACTACAAATCCCAGCATGTACTGACTGCCTGTGACAACACTACAACTCCCAGCATGTACTGACAACCTGTGACAACACTACAACTCCCAGCATGTACTGACAACCTGTGACAACACTACAACTCCCAGCATGTAATGACAGCCTGTGACAACACTACAAATCCCAGCATGTACTGACTGCCTGTGACAACAACACTACAAATCCCAGCATGTAATGACAGCCTGTGACAACACTACAAATCCCAGCATGTACTGACAACCTGTGACAACACTACAAATCCCAGCATGTACTGACTGCCTGTGACAACACTACAACTCCCAGTATTTACTGACAACCTGTGACAACACTATAAATCCTAGCGTACTGACAGCCTGTGACAACACTTCAACTCCCAGCATGCACTCTCAGTACATGCTGGGATTTGTAGTGTTGTCACAGGTTGACAGTACATGCAAGGATTTGTAGTGTTGTCACAGGCTAGCTGTCAGTACATGCTGGGAGTTGTAGTGTTGTCACAGGCTAGCTGTCAGTACATGCTGGGAGTTGTAGTGTTGCACCAGCTGGATACACACAGAATGGGAGAACCCTCTCTGACAACACATGACAGTCCTCCAGCTCCCAGCATGTCTACTAACTCAGCTCTGCTACACCGGCCCAGCACATGTTCCTCTCAGGTGTCTCTAACTTCTGACCTCTTCAGTGTACGGGAGTCGGGGAGGAGACATCACCATTGGGGGAGCATGATCCCAGCATGTGCGACAGCATGGGACACACTGCCCGCTGGACTCACAGGACACGCTCACCTGGCCACCATGTTTGAATTAGGCAGCACCAACAGCTGCAGTATCCCTGTCAGCAAACAAGCGCGCTGTCATGAACTCTTCATCACATGAAACTGAGGAGCCTTCCCATGAATTGCTCCACGGGATGAGGTGATGGGGGCGCGCAGCGGTTCTGGTCTCCTGGGGGCGGGCAGGCGAGCGGCCCAGCAGTGGGTGCCCTGACCTGCAGGAAGAGCAGCTTGCCCGGAGTGCTACAGCTCCCTCTGCAGCTCAGAGCAGACTTTTCACATACACACACTCACTCTCACACATGCATTCACTCTCTCACATATACACACACACATACATACATACATTCATTCACTCTCACACATACATATACATTCATTCACTCACTTACTCTCACACATACATACATTCATTCACTCTCACACACACACATTATATATATATATATATATATATATATATATACACACTCCCAAACATACCAATAGGCACTTACATTTCATTAGGAAGCTCCTTACATCTTCCCAGCACCTGCCTCCTCTGTCCTCCTCACCGGCACCAGCTCTCCCGCCCTTCCCCCTCCTCATCTGCACGGGGCAGGAAGGAGTCTGTGAAAGCCAGGAGGGTGAGGGCCCCGGTAACATCTCCACACAGGGGAGGGAGCAGGACCCCCAGACTGCAGTTTAGTGAGAAGAACAGGTCTGTAAAGGTCGGTTCTTCTCACTAAGCATTGCAGTGTCCTGTCAGCAGCACCGGGCCCCCCTCTGTGAGTCACCAGGCCCGGGCCCCTTACAGCACTACCGGCAATACTGCCCTGATGGCGGCCCTGTGGGTAGGACGCAGAACAGCGAGCTCTCACAACCCTCTTTCTTGAAGCACCAAGCATGCTGTATGATGCGCTGCTAAGCCCTTCAGGAGAGGACTACAGATAACCTCAACCCACGCCGAGAAATAGGAGTCAGTACAGTTCAGAAAAGTCTCTGCAGAAAAGCCAAAGAGCTAGGAACTGATCCGGGTGGAGCAAAGTTACGTAAAGTCTATGAACTCCATCTCGCAATGTGGGTGTACTTAGGAAATCCTAACCATTCCACTCAACCCAGGTAACAGGGTCTGGGGCCTGTGTCACCCATCAGTACGGTTCTGCCAAAGCTAGTGGGCAGAAGGTGGTGTGAAGACTATAGGAAAGGTCAAAACACAGGCACAGGTTGTTTCTTCTTCTTCTTCTTCTTCTTGTTTTCTTCTCTATACTGCAACCTCCCAGCAGAGCATATTACTACTTGGGTTGAGACTCTCACCGCACCCTCCTCTCTACTACCTCAGTACAACCTTATCAACTCTACTACATCCTACTCAACACTTATCCCACAGGCAGTTCTTTTTAGTGTATGTAAATTTATTGGAACTGTATCAAGTGTACCTGAAGATTCATTGTATTCCCTGCTGTACATCAATGAGTAGTAAACCAAGTCAACGTTATTACTGGGTCTGTGATTACTGACTACCACCCGCACAGCACTTACACCTCAACCTTGGGACATTTCCCCTATCTGTGGGTGGCGGGTCCTACCACTTCTTAGGAGGGTTACTACACCATTCTGGCCATCTGTGACATAATCCCAAGGGACCCTGCAGCAACCCGACAGGACACCGACCACAGGGGAGAAGGGTGCAGGCGTGCCATCACACCTGTGTGCCCCCCAGGTACTGGTGTCCCG